>NC_043009.1:3844396-3846896 GCF_006345805.1 Octopus sinensis
ATGAATTTTTTTAGAGTCAAATAGAATATTTACGAGAACGGTGTATTATAACATGTATGATACTGTTTATTTCTTTATATTCGATGATATTATAAGATGAATTTATTCCGAGTTACACTTGGGTATGGATTTAAGGATTACGGATAACATCTAGGTATTTCATGTTGGATGTTTTTATCATAAATATTCTTATTCCAACTGATAAGTCTAGTAATATTATTCTATGGTTGGGGATTAGTTGCTTCCTAATGGTCTTATTAATGTTTCTTAACATTTACTTGATAACTAATAAATTCTCAGATGGAAAAATGTTCATTAATTTCATCTTCAGAACAAGGACAAAGTTTACATTATTTACATTATTTACATTTGACGGATATTTGTCCTCGTCTTGTTTGTTGTTAATACGTTTTGGCTGATATACCCTCCAGCCTTCATCAGGTGTCTTGGGGAAATTTCGAACCTGGGTTCTCATTCCTAAGGTAGTTTTTTATGCTATTATTATTATTATCATTATTATTATTATTATTATTATTATTATTAATATTATTATTATTATTATTATTGAGTGAGAGAGCAGTTCATGCCATCAAAGTGACACTAGTGTAAAATATACGAAGCCCAGTATACCCATCATGACTACCCGTCTGATAAGGGTACACAAGGCACATGCATCACAACCACATGTGCGCGACATGGTGATCTCATATCAAGAAAAACAGCACATGACCTTGCAGGTGGGGCCCAGTTAGAATTTTCTTCAGGTTGAGTAGCCCATCCCGCTCAAACGGTCCCTAAATAAGGGTTGTTTAAGGATGTTGAAAGAACCACCCATGTTTCCAGAGGTGAACTATTCAAACCCAAAGAATCCCTCTCAACACATGGCTATGATGCTCCCCACTACTTCTGCTCGTGATCAGAGATGCACATATCGTCAGCCACTAAGGGACATGCTCAACTGGTTACGGTCAAACAACTGACAAGCAAATCTGTGGTATTGAGCAGAATATTTGCTGTAGCCCATCTTTTATACCAAGACAAAACAATGTACATGATAACACTTCCAATCAATAAGATCAGAAGCCATGAGAGCCACTGCCTGGTACTGCATCAGGGCATTTATTATTATTATTATTATTATTATTATTATTATTATTATTATTATATATTATCATTATTATTATTATTATCATTATTATTATTATTATTATTATTATTATTATTATTATTATTATTATTATGCAGATCACTGCCTGGAATCGAACTCGGAATCTTGGGGTTAGTAACCCCCGTTCTTAACCACACCTGATGAAGGCTAGAGGGTATATCAGCCGAAACGTTGTATTAACAACAAACCAGATGAGGACAAATGTCCATCAAATGTAAATAATTTAAATAATGTAAATAATGTACATGTATGGATTTAAGGATTACGGATAACATCTAGGTATTTCATGTTGGATGTTTTTATCATAAACATTCTTATTCCAACTGATAAGTCTAGTAATATTATTCTATGGTTGGGGATTAGTTGCTTCCTAATGTTCTTATTAATGCTTCTTAACATTTACTTGATAACTGATAAATTCTCAGATGGAAAAATGTTCATTAATTTCCTCTTCGGAACAAGGACAAAGTTTACATTATTTACATTATTTACATTTGACGGATATTTGTCCTCATCTTGTTTGTTGTTCACACAACGTTTCGGCTGATATACCCTCCAGCCTTCATCAGGTGTCTTGGGGTAATTTCGAACCTGGGTTCTCATTCCTAAGGTAGTTTTTTTATGCTATTATTATTATTATCATTAATATTATTATTATTATTATTATTATTATTATTATTATTATCATTATTATTATTACTATTATTATTATTATTATTATTATTATTATTATTATTATATTTATTATGCAGGTCACTGCCTGGAATCGAACTCGGAATCTTGGGGTTAGTAAACCCCGCTCTTAACCACACCTGGTGAAGGCTAGAGGGTATATCAGTCGAAACGTTGTGTTAACAACAAACAAGATGAGGACAAATGTCCATCAAATGTAAATAATTTAAATAATGTAAATAATGTACATGATCCCTCATCTCTTAAATATAGAACTGAAGGACAAAGTTTCATTTATGATCCTCTAATATAACGAACACCTCACGTTTACCGAAACTTCTATCTATTATCAAAAAATGTCAGACGTTTTTGGAGGATTCTTGCATTGTCATGTATTAACTTTATGTTAAGATTTATTAATTTGAGTGAAAATTGTCGTGACACTAAATTCCACCTGCTTACTGCTTACTGAAATTGTTCCATTGCAAATCTGTTGGATGGAGATGAACCGTGTCAGTGACTAGGTTGCAGTTAGCGCGACGAAAATTTTGGCAGCAAATATATCTTTTGCCTCTTTTACTTGTTTCAGTCATTTGACTGTGGCTATGCTGGTGCACCACCTTTAGACGAGCAAATCGGCCCCAGAACTTATTCTTTGGA
>NC_043009.1:3851896-3869396 GCF_006345805.1 Octopus sinensis
TTCTCCGGAAATGGTCTAACCAGAATTGTATTGCCTCCAGTCCATAATTATGAGGTATATACTGGTATACAAGTTGACTACATCAAATGAAACCAGGATTGTTTCTTCCTTGGTTTTTTTTGGAGGGGTGGTTTAACATATCTAAGTCTTCTCTGATATGGCTATCGATATGTTTAAGGAAGGGTTTCAAGAGGATGTCCATAAGTAGACTTAGTCTGTGTTTCACAGGTTGGGCCAGCTACAATGGGTCGTAGTTTTAGGTCCCCCGGATTAGGTATGTGTATGTATGTCTTTGGTGATTTTTTAATGGTTTCATTTATAATTTGACTTTTATGAATTTTTGGCAGACCATAGAAAAGGCTAGGTTGCATTTAAAGTTTGTTAGGAAATCAATCTCTTTGGTTGTCAGTTCCTTTTCATGGGTTTTAATTAGTGAAGATAGAGTTTTCATTATTTTTTGTGGGGTGTAGTTGGTAATTTTTTCATAATGTAGGTCTTCATCAAGCAAGGAAATTACAAGATTTCTGTAGTATGATGTATCCATTATTACAACTGCATTTCCCTTGTCCGCTTCCTTAATGGTTATATCTTCATCATTTTGGAGTTCTATCAGTTCTTTCCATTGTGTAGTGTTAAAATTTGGATTAGCTTTCTGTTTATGTATAGTATGGTAGGGGAAGTTCTCAATGTGGTTACAGAATTCGTCAAGATCTTTATTTCTTCCTCTGTGTGGGATGTGTTCACTTTTGTTCTTGACTAGTGATTCATCTTCAGTATTGAAACTGTTTGATGCTTCTGCTAGTCTTAATTTTCTGCAAAATTCTGTTATATTATCCTTGAGTTCATTTAGGTTTGCTCTGCGTGGAGTTGGTGTAAATTTGAGCCCTTTTGCGAGGATGTCAATTTTTATGTTAGAAAGAGGTTTGGTTGAAAGATTGATTATCTTCGGTTTTTCCTTATTACTAGGTTCCAGCCTGTGTCCTGGTGTCCCTGGTCCCTGGCTAAAAAATGTTGGGTGTAATTTTGTGTTGTATGAGTTGTCTGTGAGGTTGTGTGGTATTTGGTCGGGGGAGTGGTGGTATTGTTGCCTCCGATCGTTGTGTGTGTGGGGGAATCTATGGTTGTTAATGCTTGTGGTGTGTGTAAAATTTCTGTATGGGGAATATTTTTGTTTCGAACTTCTTGTATGTGGGATGTTGCTTGACATAGTGTTTCTTTGCGTTTGTCTTGTGTTTAGTGGGGACCAGTAGTTTTGGTTCATGGGGTAGTAGTGATTTGTGTGTGGTGTATTTCTTATCCTAGTCTATGAAAGAAATTACACCAAAAACAGAACAAACCAACAACATCCTAATACCAGACCCAACCACCATACAGCACAATACGACACTAGGATAAGAAATACACCACACACATTAACCTTAAAATAGAAACAGACATTTTTTACAAAGCCACAGACGCCAAACAATACCTTCTTTTTAATTCATGCCACCCAAGACACACTAAAACAAACATCCCCTTCAACCTTGCAAGAAGGATATGCACAATAGTGTCAGAACAAAATACCAGGAACTTTAGACTGCAAGAACTCAAAAACACCCTAATGACAGACATTACCAGCTCAACTCATAGAGGATGGGATCAGACGTGCAACAGAAATCAACATAGAAACTTTAAGAAAAGTTCAACACAACAACACACACCTTCCCCGAAAATACTACCTTACATATCTACATACAACCCCAGAAACAAAGAAGCCTTCACCATCATCACCCAGAATTTACCAATACTTCATAAAAACCCAAAATTAAAGGAAATTCTAAACATACACCAAATCATTAAAAGCTACAAACAGCCTAAATCACTTAAAAAGATTCTCACAAAGGCAAAATTGTCTTCTAAAATTACGGATGCAAAAGTAAAAAAATGTGGTAGATCGAACTGTGCAACATGTCCTAACCTATGGAAGGATCAGAATTCTTCTTTAAAGAGGGACAGAAATTTAAGATCAAATCTAACTTTACTTGTGCCTCTGAAAACATAATTTATGTTATTAAATGCTCGGGCTGCCACCAAGACTACGTGGGTTCCACGGGACTATCACTCAGGCGCAGATGCACACTGCATCGACAACAGATTGCATTCCCAGAATATAGAATGATACCTTTTAGTGAGCACATTGAGAAATGCGCAAAGCAACTACTGCCATAATTTCTAATCTTCCCATTTTACCAATGTGCTTTCGGATCATCAACACAAATGAGACTGAACAAGGAAACATTCTTCATTGAAAAGTACAAACCAGACTCAACCATCCGAACATACTGACACAGAGAAATTAACAAGGAAAAGGGAAAAAAAATTTTTAAGCGATTATCTCCCCTACACCGGAAAAAATCACTCACTACCTCCCCTTATTTAGAAATCTCCTGGAAATAAAAAAACAACGATAATTCCATGCAATATAACATAACGTCACAAGAAATTTGAAAAGCTACACGCGAAACCGGTAATTTCTTTAAAAATTTTAAAATTATGTCATTTTAAGGAAAGGAAAAAAAATTTTTCCAATATTCTCCAGACATTTTGACACAAATATATATATTTTTTAACATTTAAGCCTTCTGTCGTTTTTTCACACACTTTACTATTTTCTTATATATATATATATATAATATCTATATATATATATATATAGTTATATGTATATGTATAAGTGTGTATCTATGTATGTACGACGCTGTTCTTTCAGTTCCCGTCTAGCAATGTCAATTGCAAGGATTTGGTCGGCCCGAAGCTACAGTATAGGACTCTTGTCTAAGGTGCCTCGCAGCGGGACTGAAGCCGTAATTATTTGTTTAGAAGCAAATTTCTTGGTGTGTGTTATGTATGTATAATTTACTAAAGATTTATTAACCAACAGCGTTGTCACTCTGTTTGTAAACAATGCCTGAATGCAATATATTCATAGACTGAAATATAGGTTATGTCTGTACGTAGTTTTGAATATCGTGGACATTTTTGCAGGTATATATCGGCTACAGATATTAAGCATGATGCGGATATAATGAGTGATCGTCGGATCGGTTCACCACTGATATTAAGTTACAAGAGAAAAGCTCCCCGTCAAAATGTTGTAATTTTCGTGGTATTTCTTTACTGCTAACTGTTGTTGAGATATTCGCGGCCCTCTTATTGGATCGTCTCTATTGTTTTCCTGGAATCGCAACGTTAATTTTTTTCTTTGTAGTATCACACATGCAGCCATGCGGAGCTGGATTTTCCGGAATTTCACAAACTAGCTGGAGCCGCACATCTGATAAACACTGCATTTTATGTAATTTCATCCTTCCTCTTTAAGCTTAGAATCGTATTTAGGCAAAGTATGTAGAAATAGCCAAGCTTCTAAGCATGACGCTATTTACTTGTACATTGCCCAGACCTATGCACGTTAAGATAAAGCTCAAAAGATGTGAGCATTATAAACATTATAAACATTAATGCAGGCGAATTTTGGGGTTGTCTTATATTCTATATCAAAGTTTTCTCTTACCAATATGAGATGACGCATTAAGTTCCAATGCAGCTATTTGAGAACTATATGTCCAAAATATACAGAACTCTCTAAATGCTCAACTCCATCTCACTTATTTTCATTTCAGAACCTGCTGACTATTCATCTCTCGGAAAAGTCTGTTGATGTTCTTTTACACTGATAGTAATATTATAAGTTTTGCAGACCTTTGAAAGTTGATGAACACAAGATTGTATACCATTTCCGTTTCATGTAAAATTTTCACTGTCATCTGCCACAGAATTTCACAGACGCGTAATTGCATTTTTTGGGGCTTTTAGCTGTAATGAGCGAGGATAAAAAATTTATGTTCATATATCTACGTAATGGGAATTTCAGGTGGTGTTCTTTACAAACAAGGCAGAAACTGGAATAATGCTAAGTGCACATGCTAAAACACAGCCTTGTTTCACATCATTTCCTACAGAAAATCATATAAATATAAATACGTTAACTGTGCAAGAGAACACACTCAAAAGATGCTTGTTTATATAAGCAAATACATACATATGTGCACACTCATTTACACACACGCAAACACCGACATACACACAAGCATACATATACATATATATATACAGGTGAGTACAGATAGATAGATATATAGATATATAGACAGAGATAGATAGGTAGATAGATAGATAGATAGATAGATAGATAGATAGATAGATAGATAGAGATAGATAGATAAACAGATATATAAACAGATAAATAGACACATAGATAGATAGATAGATAGATAGATAGATAGATAGATAGATAGATAGATAGATATAGGCGTGTCTTTGTTCCTGTCACTTGAAGCATAAAGTATCCCGTATAGCGAATACGTTATATGTAACGATTCGATGGAAGTCAAATTCTCTGAATAAGGACAGACTTAATCAGCTGTTTCCATCGAATAAATATATTCTACTACATACATTAACCATTGTAATCAATGTATTTTATCGCTGAAGGTCTTAAGCAAAATGATGCCGTAATGGAAAAACACTTAATGTTACACGGCCTTTAGTTAGGCGGGCTAATAATGATAATTATGGCTCATATTTTTTAGAGAAAGGGGTAATCAATTTTATCGACCGCAATTCATGGACTGGTAGCTATTTTCTATTATCGACTCAAGAATTATGGAAAGCAAAAATCGACCTTAGTGTTATTTTAAATTCCCAGCATATAAAAGTTTCCCAATTCATTTGGCTATTCAGTCTCCTTCTCTGTCATATTTTCTTTATGCAGTAAACCCAGGAATGATCAAGAAATGTATCGCCATTATATAAATGCACTTATTCTGATCACCGGAAATGTGAAAGGTGGGAACTGAACTCAGAACTTAAAGAAACGTAACTAAATACTGAAAGGCATATATTTTGTCAGTCAATGCAGTTTCCGAAATCAATAATTGATTCTGTAGCTAGAGAAGTCCAGTCTCAAAAAATATTAATTAGTTCTATCATTGTAATGATTTTTAACATAGGCGGCACAAAGAGTCAATTTTGTGTGGAGAGTAAGAATTCAATCGATGCTATCGACCTTAGTCTTTGACTAGTACTTATTTTATTGATCCAAAAGAATGATTTCGGTCAGATTTTAATTCAGAAGGTAAAAGTATGTTACAAAATATCGTATAGCATTTTGAAAGTTGGCGAAACGATAACAAATGAAAGCGAAAATAATTGAAAAGGAAAAATCCATAAATATTCGTGTAAGTAATACATCAAATTATTGTTTGGTAGTCCATTTCGTTTTTGGCACTCGATAAATTATTATTTCTTACATAGGAAGTGGTTGAAATAGCATTATCACATTTCCGGGACATTTTATATGATGAGCTCAAAACACGCTGAGGTCAACTTCGCCATTAATTTCCCCGGAATCGATGAATTAAAATATAATTAAGTACTGGAGTGAATATAATACTGAACTCCTGCTAAATTTAAGGGCTTTTCTTTATATGAAAGTCAACTCATTCTTAAATAAGAATAATTGGAAGAAATCTTTGAAGCCTGTCGCGATTCCTACGTCTCATGAGAGCGGATTTTATCCCAATTTTTTCTAGCGTGTAAGTGACTTAGATTAAAATAATCCTTCATAAACGAAACTCTGATCCGTCGTATGTTTAACATCCCAGATATCATTACATTTCATTCGCAGCTGAGCGGACCTGAGAAACGTGAAATGAAGTGTTTTGTTGAAGAACATAACGCACCGTATGATCCGGGAAGCTCACTCACCTTCATATATCACAAATCTGGTTTTATATTCCGGCATTTTATATCCTAATTTTAAATCCAGCAACAGACGACATTGCATTCCAGTCAACTGATATGGATGAAAGAAAGGGTCAATGAAAAACTGGGATCGGTGTTATCGAATGCTCCCTTCTTGCCAAATTCAAGGGTTTTTGACTATGTGAAAATTGATTAACTCTTGTACAAAAGGTGGCGGATTCACAGAATTGATAGAGATTTCGACATTGTAATTCGGTTCTTCACGCTGTGAGTTCAAATCCGGCATGCATCAACTTTGTCTCCAATCCTACCGAGAGCGATATATAAAGTTCCTGTGAAGTTCTGCAATGGGTTTAATCACCACAACTCTGCCCCATAAAACTTCTGGCCTTGTGCTTATGATAGAAATTATTCTGTCACATAAAAACAGAAGAGACAGTTGTATATAGAGATGTCAGTGCTTGACTGTTTTTTTTTTAATTATATCCACTCCAGGAGAATATAAGTCAAGGGTGACCTCGTAGTGGTTTTGCAGTCTATAAATCATGCATGGCTAATGATAATATTATCGCTACAAAATTATATATACTTCTTCCTACTGTTGTTGTTGCTGATAATGCTTTTGTTGTTTAGCAACAGGTCGACTCGGTTGGGAAGATTTTTTTAATTAAATGGAATCCAGCTGTGACAATCCCGGAGAATTGTTGACGTTATTTCGTCTGTCTTCGTGTTCTAAGTTCAAATTCCCCCGAGGTTAACTTTGCCTTTCATCCTCTCGGGGTTGATAAAATAAATAATTGCTGGGTGGTGGTGGTGGTGGTGGGGTTCGATGTAATCGATAATCCCCCTCACTGAAAATTTAGGCCTTGTGCCTATAGTAGAAAAGATTATTATTATTATTATCATTATTATTATTATTATTATTATTATAGCGAGCAAGCATAATCGTTAACACTTCGAGCAAAATGCTTAGCGGCATTTCGTCCGTCTTCACGTTCTCATTTCAAATTCTATTATGTCCAACTTTGCCCATCATCCTTTCGAGATCGATGTAATCGAATTACACCCGCCCCAGAATTGCTGGCTTTATGCCACAATTTGAAATTATCATAATAATAATAATAATAATAATAATAATAATAACAATAACTGTTATTATTAAAGCAGAATGTTGTTAGCACGCCGAGCGATATGCTTAGAGGCATTTCGTCCGTCTTTACGGTCTGAGTTCAAATTCGGCTGAGGTCGACTTTGCCTTTCATCCTTTCGGGGTCGATAAGTTAAATACCAGTGAAACATTTGCGTTGATGTAATCGATTATCCTCCTCCCCCAAAATTTCAAGCCTTATGCTTTTAGTAGAAATGATTATTATTATTATTAGTAGTAGTAGTAGTAGTAGTAGTAGTTCGAATGTATGGTCTTCGGTTTTTTATCATCCGTACGATTTTGATGAGTGCTACTAAATAGGTATTTCCATTAAGATGAGAACCAACGTAAAGACTTCCTCGCTGACTCTGATACCAAAGTACATATAATTGCCGACAAGTCAGCCTTTAAATGGTCAGTCAGTATGCTAGCAGCCACATTTACTTGAAGTCACTTGTGTAAAAGGGGAAAAAAAGCGAGTGTACATTGTTTAATCTAAACCTATAACCACTAGATCTAAAAGAAGGAAAGAAACAACACCACGGCTGCAATGCTTTTAATCATAGTTCTACATCAGCAATGACAACATCCAACAAATCAACGATAACAACAGCAATGTACAATTATCACGCAGAACGCAGAACAAATCGCTGCCCCAATACAAAGCACAACAAACAACAAAAGCTATTTATTGAGGTCGTGTACTTTTTAATATGTTTTTTTCAATTTGCTTGATGCATAAAAACAATGGAGTGTGTACGATGCAAAATATAGCTGAGTAAGAAATAAGTAAACCATCGTTTGATACAAATAATTACATTCTAAATGCAGGGACTACATTTTTCCGCACTACATGCATATTTTAAAGATAGGCACAAACTCCAATACGACAGTGAATTCATTAAAAAAAAAATTAAAATAATATATATACAGATCATGTCTTAAAATAAAATAATGCTGATCTAGCTGTAAATTTTGATTCAACCAAACAATCTAATTTAAGGCAGACATTTAAATAAAAGCAAATGCCAAACGTAGAAATACTACTGTTAAATGAAAAATAGATAAGGAAAATACAGAACATAAAAATCAGTCAAAATATAATCAACGAAAACCAAATAAATTTTAAAACTATGAAGAATATAGAATATACAAATCAGGTATACAGTCTTAAACACAAACAAAACAAGCAAAAATAAATATGAAATCTGCAGGATAAACAAAATTCGAATATACCTACAGAATATTGACGGACAAATGTTAAACTTGAATAACCCTTGACGAAAACACGAACACAATCAATTAGAGGAGTGATGTAAGGATGGAAATGTTGAAACTGATAAAATCTGAGGTTGTAAATAGTTAAAGAACGAAAATCGATAGGACATCTTTCTGTGGACTAACGAACGATTTTTCCCAGCGAATAAAAAACAGTAAGAATGAAATAAAATCTTGATGTTTAAAAATGCAATAAACGCAAAAAAAAAAAAGGAAAATTGTTCAGGAAGCTGAAGAACAAGTGTATTACGAAGTTAAAGAAGCTGTATTAGTTATACAGAAATGAGGTTAACCCATCGAAATTTGTTCAGTGGATGCGTGTAAATGCAAAACAAACAAATGTTTTAAATGATTTTTTTTCCAGCCTGAGCGGAGTTTAAGAATTTGGAAGGAAGTTGTAAATCGCTTAAATCGAACCCTCTACTTGACAGCTTATTATTCGAAGAGCAAATATATATATATATACATACACGCAAAGGTCAAAATTAGCAACGTCAGGATTCATACTCAGAATGTGAAATAATAAAACAAATAACACTGAGTATTCTGTCCAACGCTCTAACCATTCTGTTAATCTATTGCAATGAACAGTAGGACGAATAAGGAAGATAAATGTAAGGAAAAGGTCTCACATTTATATACTACCGACTCCTGTACTTGACAGGTATTTTCTTTGATCCAAAGTGGGTACATAAAATGCAACGGTGTCTTCAAAGTGATTTGAATACCGAGTATATAGAGAGATACCCATATAATGAAGAGCAATCACTCATCCGCTTTTAAGGTTCTGTCATCCACAGCTATAAAATTGATTTGTAATACTAACATAGGATCATAAATTGCATGGACAGTCAAAGGGAAAGTTAACCATATACAGTTTTAAGTCACAAGGAAAAACTCCGTAATTTATGCCCAAGATCAACGATTTAAGGAAAAGATATTAATCGATACCATCGCCCCTGGAATACTTTAAATAAATTTTCCCTCGCTCTTAAAATAATATTTCTGATTTAGGCAAGTATATACACTTTTTTTATATAGTTGTTTCAGTCATTTGACTGTGGCCATGCTGGAGCACCGCCTTTAGTCGATCGAGCAAATCGACCCCCGGACTTATTCTTTGTAAGCCTAGTATTTATTCTATCGACTCTTTTGCCGAACAGCTAAGTTACTGGGACGTAAACACACCAGCATCGGTTGTCAAGCGATGTAGGGAGGACAAACACAGACGCACAAAAATATACACACTCATACATACATACATATATATATATATATATATAATATATATATATATATATATATCCGAAACTCAGTGTTTTATCATGGCAACCGAATAATTGTCACATATTACACTTACAGATAAATTCCTCTATTTACATAATATCGAGGTCTCTTTCATTCATTTGTTGTCTTACCATTTTTATCAATATATATATATATATATATATATTAATATATATATATATATATATATATATATATATATATATTTATATTTATATATATGAATAACCAAGTATTTTAGCAGATTTCAGTATGCCAAAGTATCAGCTGGCAGGTGACATTGAAATGGACTTTCAGTTATTTTCCATTCACTAAACAAAGGAAATAAATATGATTATACGTAGAGCACAATAGCTTTTGTCATCGGTCACAGACGGTTGAACTTTTTGCAAGGTGCAAATCTAAGTAGGGTTTGCACATGCCCTAAGTCTCCTCTCTCCCTCTCTCTCTCTCTCTCTCTCCTCGTCATACATGTTGTCCGAGCCTAACAGCAGAGTGATTCCCCTCCCCGCCACTTTGACATTAGATTGATTGCAAGCGATACCGTGAAAGCTGGAAAGTCGAAACGACCGGTGCTCTACTGCTTACAATATTTGAGTGACTTGACTCGTCTGGTGCTTTAACAGTAAAAATGGGATGAACAGCAAAGTTTTCTTTCGGGGGACTTGGAAATTCAGATTACTAAGATTTATAACAATAACGCAAGGCTTTAAATCTGGTGCTCTATTTTTCCTGTTGATGTGCGTGTGTGTGTGTGTGTGAGAGAGAGAGAGAGAGAGAGAGAGAGAGGGAGGGAGAGAGAGAGATATTGCATGAATGTATATATACAACTTACATATGAATATAGCTATAGACGTACACACGCAGATATATAAAAGATATACCCTAAGACCTAAACCCTAATTACCACTCAATCCCACACAATCAAGAAAAGTTAAATTCAACAGAGACTTTATGACGATGGTTTAATTGGCCGAAACTTTGAAGTCACTGTGGGTAATATTCTTGTTTAAGAATGATAAATCTGTACTCTACACAATTATAGAGAAACCCGAGTAATCCATCAAATTTATTTAAAATTATGTTTGATAGAACTGAAAAAAATTGACACTCCGTCGGTTATGACAACGAGTTTTTGTTGATCCGATCAACGGAAGAGCCTGTTCGTGAAATTAACGTGCAAGTAGCTGAGCACGCCAGAGACACGTGTAACCGTAACGTAGTTCTCAGAGATTCGTAACCATTTCAACATGACTGTTCATTCGAGCAGACTCTACTGCGATTTTTTTAACCCCGAGGGGACATCTCTTCCAGCTGGCTAACGATGCTGAGCTGCATCCGATAATGTTGAAATGGCTACGAATGTTACTTTTTAGTACAACTACTGCGTTGATCTCTTACAGAGATTTTAGAACAAGCATTTTTGCTTGTTGCCAAGTCAGCGACTGTATGTTCGCTTGAAATGTAAATATTCCTAGCAAAAGTGAGCTACTACCATCTCTAGAAGACGAGGGGACCCTGCCGCATGTGAATGTGAGCAACAATGGAAGGAAGTGATGAAAAAGGTGGTTGTTAGTTACCCAACTTAATCATCGAGGAAAGGAAAAGCGGGCTGCTGGGCCTTAGAGGCCGCCGGGTTCATTTTTTTATGTTTCATTTTTTTTCAGTTTCATATTCTTTATTTCTTCTGTTTATGGTTTTTGTTATGGAAAAAAAGTTCTAGTGAAAAGTTTAAAAATTAATTATTTTATTAAATTTTATATAAGTAAATTTTTATTATAATCACTCGAACTCATCCAACATTTTGTATTTGTCCGTCTTGTAATGTACCCATTCTATGTTTCGATCTGTAGTGATCTTAATAAAGATTTCATCTCTAGAAGACGAGGTGTCCAGCACTGAAGAGTGGCAGAAATAGCTGGAAACCAGGACTGGTCTGCTAGTCCCGTGGCTAGAATGTGGTAGGGGGTTCGCTCCCCTGCCCACAATTTATCAGATGCAGTTCCCGTTGGATTTGAAAAAATCGCAGTAGAGTCCGTTCGAACGAACAGCCATTTTGAAGTGGCTACGAATATATATATATATATATATATTATATATATATATATATATAGCGTATTAAAGTTTTACAAATTTCACTACCAGTGGCCTAGTATGCATAAAAAGTCAATAGACGACATATTCAATATGATGTACACTATTATATATATATATGTACATACACACACACACATATATATATATATGTATGTATGTATATATATATATATATATATATATATATATTATATATGTGTGTGTGTGTGTGTGTGTGTGTGTGTGTGTGTGTGTATATGTTCATATAGAGAAAAAGAGTAAGATATATTTTTGTATTAAATAACGACTCGGTTACAACTCATAAATGCTTTTAAACTGACAAGTGACAGTTAAAGGGATGAATTATTTAACGATGACATCTCCCTGCAAAAGACATATGCGTTAGTTCGTGGTAACCTATTTTACACAGAAAGCATTTATTAAATATCTGACTCTAAATTTATACGTCCTGGGTGAGAGAGAATCGAAAATTAGTTTATGACTAATATTAGTTTCATGTTTTTAGGAAAGCAAGTAAAAGGGATCAAATCGACTGGTGTAGATGTGAATGATTTATATGTTATTTACATATATAGTTTCTTATATCTACCTCAATAAATAAAAATAGGTATAAAAATCAAAAGGTTTGCCCAAATTTCAAAACAAATAATAAACGTCAAAATTGTTTGGGTGTGAAGGATCACAAAACATCCACTTCTTTCCTTCCTTTTTTTCTCCTTTCTTTCTTACAATAGACCAATCCTTATTGACCGTTTGACCTCAATTTCTAGAAGCGAAACAAAGGAATCATATTATACCGGTAATTCTAGTTATTAACAGATGACCTCACCTGAAAGAACGATTGATAGTCAAGCTAGATAAAAGCAAAAGAAAAGAAAAAACAGCGTTTGTTCTATTATAAATGGAATACGTTGAGAGATTTCGGCCCGCCTAACCACACGCTTTTTATTCTTTCATGGGTGAATAACACGCTTTTCTTTAAATCTTAGTATACAAAGCGATAGGAGAACCCTGGATTAAGGGCCTACTTAATGAGTTCTTTTCATAATAATTTTTTTTAATATATAGTTTTTTTTCCTTGTTTTATGGTGAAAAGTTTATTAATAAGATTCGGTGACTTTAACGAAAAGTTTGATGGAGTTGATCTCTCTCTCTCTCTCTCTCTCTCTCTCTCTCTCCTCTCTCTCTCTCTCTCTCTCTCTCTCTCTATCTATCTATCTATCTATTATCTATCTATCTATCTATCTATCTATCTATCTATCTATTTATCTATCTTTCTGTCTCCCGCTCTCTTATACATAAATATATGTATTCGTATGTGTGCGTGCGTGTTTGTGTGTTTGTGCGTGTGTGAATATGTACGTGTGTGAGTGTGTGTGTGCGTGTGTGTGTGTGTGTGTGTGTGTGTGTGTGTGTGTGTGTGGTGTGTGTGTGTGTGTGAAGTGTACTGAATTTCCTGAAGAGTAAATTCTTCATTTATTAAAATGCAAACAGTCCTGTTGCCAGATGAATTAATATTTTTGTTCATAGAAAAATATTTTGGTAAATTCTTTACTGAGAAATATTTGTATAATGAGTAACAATAAGAAATTAAAATGGCTCAAGGGAAGCAACGTCTTGAATTTGCAACATCAGAAAATGTGACAATACCGATTGCCGTGCGCAATGAATTCTCAACTTCTAAAAATTTCCCTTTCGTTCCTAAGTTACGCATATAACAAAAACTGAAATACAATTATTAGCGACCTTCAAAGCGAAATGAAGATAATTTTCAGAAATTCAGAATACGTATGCTTTGGAAATTTATATGGCAAAGGAGTTGACGCTATGTTCATTTCCTGTGGTCAAAGAAAACTAAGGACAATGTATTATCGGCGTATTTGACTTCATGCGTTATTGTCAAGTATATATGCGTAAATCTTAGTCCGTTTTGCAATTCAAAGATCTCTTTTTTAAACTGCAGGTCACATCACACTGAGATTGTATGTGTCAAATAGGCAGAAAAGTTACTCATATAACAGGAAAGCAGTTGGCTATTGGTTTAATCCATAGATATTTAGTAGTTTCAGGCAAATTTCTACTACATCACCTGCTACACCTCCGAATTGCTGGAGCGTCGTGGGTGTTATTTTCTGTTACAAACTCTTCCCGGTATTGTGTTGCGTCCGTTTTCTTTTCTCCTCGGATGTGGTGCGATCCCTTATTGCATTACTACTTGTATTTTGTGTTCAGCGTGTAGATACTTTATGACCTGGACAAAGTACCAAAAGCCCTGAGACCGATGATATTGACTAACGCTCTTCTCTCAAAATTGCTGGTCAGAAACCATTATAACGGAGGCTGAGAGGATGGTAGAATCATTAAGAATTAAATCCATGTCGATAATTTCTAAATTTTCTTTTTCTTTCTTTTTCTTTTTTTAAACCTTACCGTGATTAATTTTGGTGTTTTAACACCTGGAATACTGTTTATTTCAGATCATGCACCTATGTTGGAAAAGATGTAAGGTTTCTGGCTATGTTGGTAGAAATCATGTCGTACTTGTATTTATTCCGTTCCTTTATATCCTTTATATTTATTTACATAGTTCAAGTTCGTCCTTCGAAATCAATTTTCCATCTTATCCTCTCGTGGATGAAAATATAAATTAGCACTCATGCACTCAGATCAATATAATTGACTAACACCCGCACTCTCTCTCTCTCTCTCTCTCTCTCTCTCTCTCTCTCTTCTCTCTCTCTCCAAACAGGCTTAATTTAAAGAAAAAATATTATTGACCGTGGTGGACTTGCAGCATCGTTACAGCATCGATATATATATATATATATATATATATGGAGGCACATGGCCTAGTGGTTAGAGCAGCGGACTCGTGGTCGAGGGATCGTGGGCTCGAATCTCAGACCGGGCGATGTGTGTGTTTATCAGCGAAACACTTAAGCTCCACGCGGCTCCGGCAGAAGGTAATAGCGAACTTCCGCTGACTCTTTCACCAAAACTTTCACTCCTTCCTCCTGAATCTTGCAGCTCACCTGCGTCGGACCGGCGTCCCCTCCAGGTGGGGAACCTATACGCCAATGAAACCGGGAAACCGGCCTTTATGAGCCAGGCTTGGCTCGAGAAGGAACGTATAAATATATATATATATATATATATAATATATATATATATTATATATATATATATATACATATATATATATATATCTTGCAGAATTTGTTCCGGTTCATCATGATTTGAGACAAAATTCGCTGAGATCAACTTTGCCGTCCTTTAAAAGTATAAGTTAAATACTGTTTTGGATAGTATCGATTAACCCTTCTCTTCAAAATTGCTGATCATGCTCCTATAATAGTAACAGTTATTATTTTTATGAGTAGTTAATTGGCTATTTTGCCTGAAACATTTATGAAAGATCTTTTAAAACTGTAATCCATGAAGGTAACGTGCAAACCACCACACAATCAGCAAGTTCTTTAAACACATCTCTGTTGCTTTATCTTAACTCTTCCGATAGATTGAACTATAAGATATGTCGATCTTAACAACGATTTGTAATATGTGTTTAATTAGAAGGTAATATCAGAAATAGATTTGTCGTTTTGTCATTAGTGGCGAAAGTTTTGGTCAAAAGCAGAGAATAACACTGACGGCAGCAGTAATAATTATTATTTGTATCATTTGTTAATCGTTTATTTTGGCTGAAACAGCTATGAAAGGGTTTTTAAATTGTAGTCCATCAAGGTAACAAACAAGCCACCGCGTAATTAACTCACTCTTTAAACACAACTTTGTTACCTTATCTTAACTGTTCCAATAAAGTAACCTATCAGATATGTCGGCCTTAACAACGATTTATAAAATGTGCTTAATTAGAAGGTAATAGCAGAAACAGATTTGCCGTTTTGTTATTTGTCGAGAAAGTTTTGGTCAAAAGCGGAGAAAATAATAAGTGTAAGATTAACACACTCAGTATCTGCACCAACAACATTGATAGTAGAATAAGCAACACCAACGCCAATAATACACGGCGGAAATTCGAGATGCTTTCACATTCTACTATCACTCAATAATTCTTAGTGAATTAATTGTTAAGCAAATCAATGGAATCGAGAGATTTGCGCCTGAAGTCTTGAGAATACAAAGAATATTCTGGAAGCGTGCCAAAATTGCTTCCGTCTTAGCTGGAGAATGTTTACTCAATATATTTTTAAGAAATAAATTAGTATGGCGAGTGACGGTGGTGCTGGGGAAGGCGCAGAGACGGAATCATTCAATGGTTTTTGTCATGAAGATATTACCTGATAAATAAAAGTAAAGATATGTAAATCGATAAGACCTCCAGTGATCTAATAGGATCCTCTAAGCTGTTAGGATATTTGTTAGCTGAACAAAGAACTCGGAAAAGGATCAATGATAGATTGATATTGCTTAGATTTCTGTATTCACTTTCTTTGAAAAGAAAGAATAGTATTTTGACAATCGGGTTAAGACACATACAGAGTTTGCTAAGCATATGAATAGATAAAACGTTCCTTTTGACGTTCATGATTTCGGTATAAACTTTTCGTTAAATGTTTTATCATAATCGTGATCATCACCATGATCAACATCATAATCAATACGATCACCATTATTGTTATTATTATTATTATTATTATTATTATTATTATTATTATTATTATTATCATTATTATCATTATTATTATTATCATTATTATTATTGTTATTATTATTATTATTATTATTATTATTATTATTATTATTATTATTTTATTATCATTCTTCTTCTTCTTCTTCTTCTTATTATTATTATTATTATTATCATTATTATTATTTATTGTAGTAGTGGTAGTAGTAGTAAGTAGTAGTAGTAGTAGTAGTAGTAGTAGTAGTAGTATCGTATTTCCAACAGTTTTATTCGAATGTCTACAGCACCATGAGTTGCTCTTCCGTTCTCTTCGGTATACGCTCTGTTCTGCTTTTGTTTTGCTTTACGTTTCTTGTTTTCCTTTTCGTCGTCGGAAGTGTAGAATTGTGTTTGTATGTTAAATCTATGTCGCTTTTGTTGTGAAATTTGTATTGCTGTTGCTTCAATTAATTTGTTGTTTCAAATCTTTGTTATATCCATGCACTTTCTGAGATGCGTTATTTTGTTGGACGTTATTACTTGTTAAGAGGTCGTTAGTTTATTTGGTAATGCATTTAATTAAGATGGTTCTTTAATGAACGTCCTGCCAAGTAAATAATAATCTGCTGTGGTCTTTCTTCACAATTTTATTTTGACATCATTCAATAGATTTATGTATCTTATAAATGATTTAATTGGTTTAATCTTAAAATATTTGATTGAACTTATCTCACAACCAAATTTACAATTTATAAAAGATCATTAACAATATATTCAAACCATTACACAAAACCCTTTCTGTGACACGCCATACCCTCTGACCTATGCAGTTCCCATTCCCGAAGTATGGTGCAAAGAAAGATCTCATTCTACATCCGCCTCCCAGGATATCACTCCACGCTCAACGAACACTATTTTCTATACACTTTCTTAACCTCCTGTTTTTGTTAATGGCAGAAAATTACGAGTCATTCTTCTAGCCACCGCATTCATCCTGCCGCACGTCATGGCATCTCGCTCTCTCTTTCTCTTTCACTCTTTCTTTCTCTATCTTTCTCTCTCTCTCACACACACACGCAAACACACACACCCTCTCATTCGGAGGCACATGCCCTAGTGGTTAGAGTAGTGGACTCGCGGTCGAGGGATCGCGGGTTCGAATCTCAGACCGGGCGATGTGTGTGTTTATGAGCAAAACACCTAAGCTCCACGCGGCTCCGGCAGAAGGTAATGTTGAACCTCTGCTGACTGTTTCGCCA
>NC_043009.1:3874396-3899396 GCF_006345805.1 Octopus sinensis
ACTGGTTACCTATTTACTGTTCGTAGAAGACTTCCTATGCGGTGGTACAACTTTCCTTGTATCTTGAAAGTAGGCATAAAAGTTTACCAATCTGTGGTTTAACTGGTGGATTATCCAGTCCAATGAAGCCATAAGCCAGTAAATTATTGTAGTCACGAATTCTCTTCAGAAACATTTGACCTCATAGATTAATATCATAGTATTTAGCTATTAATTCTTGTGGCTTTATTTATCTGTGGAACTTTGTCATCGCAAATGTTTTCCTTTGCCACAGCAGAGGCGGTGAGCTGGCAGAAACGTTAGCACACCGGATGAAATGCTTAGCGGTATTTCGTCTGCCGTTACGTTCTGAGGTCAAATTCCGCCGTGGTCGACTTTGCCTTTCGTCCTTTCGGGTCAATAAATTAAGAACCAGTTACGCTCTGGGGTCGATGTAATCGACTTAATCCCTTTGTCTGTCCTTGTTTGTCTCCTCTATGTTTATCCCCTTGTGGGCAATAAAGAAATAAGAGGGTAGTTTTCTCAGCACCCCAAATGTAAGCTTCGAAGTCAAGGCATGTTCTGTTAACAATGCTTCCACAGTAGTGCCACATAAGGCATGGTTTTCGTTCTTTGTTATGAAAATCTACCACATTAACTTCTATAGCCATTCTCTCAGTGTCAATTCTTTCCTGACGAAGTCTCAATTGGTATGTTGCCTGGTTGTTTCCTTGTCGCTGTTGAATTTGTGGCAGCGACTTGTATTCCCTAGAGTCCTCTTTCCTCAGCCGATCAGCATTTGTCGGTGATTCTGTTTCTTGTGGTGTTTCCATTGCACGACTTTTCCGTGCCCTCATCCGATTCACATTCCTCCATGATTCTCTTTTTGCAGGTCTTTCCATTTGCACGGGGTTCATGTCTTCCCATCCGATTTGCATTCCTCCCTGTTTCCGAATCTTCCGGTCTTTCCAATGCACGGGTTTCCTGTCTCCTCGGCCGATTTGCATTTCCCCGTGCCTCTGCTTCTTCTGGTGTTTCAATTACATGGGTTTCTTGCATTCTCCTTCGCTTTATTTCGAGACACTGAGAAGAGCTAGGTCTTTGTCTGTTGTCTTTGCTCAGCAATCTTTTGTGAACGGGACAGGTGTTTGCTCTTTCTTTTTCTGGGAACAGTGCACTGTTGAAAGCGTGAGTATTTATGACAATTATACCGTGTATGATTCGAGACGATTCAGCTAGCATTCGAACTAATTTCTCTGAACGGGAAGTTTTCACGGTATTAATTGTAAATATTTACCTTGTGTATTTATTTACAATTACACGACTCTCGCTAAACGGTATTTTAAAGTGCGATTTTTATGTTGTTGAATTGCTCTAAACGAATTTTCTCATAAAAATGCCGAAAATTTAGTACTTTCTAAGGTAGTGATTAAAATAAATTTTCATGCAGTCAAACGTATAAAGTTTCTGAAATTTTCATACTTTTTACATCTGCTATTTCAGACGATAGTACATTCAGTAACAGATTCAAACATGCAACGGCATAAACAGGCATGAGAATAACTCCGACGGCCGACGGCATGAAAATAGGTCCGACAAATTTTATTATCGTAAAAAGATACTAAATTTCCAAAATTTTGATGATCAAATTCGTTTAGAGCAATTCAGTATCATAAAAATCGCACTTTAAGATAGTTTTTAGCGAGTATGGTGTAACTGTAATTATCACCGAAGACAGAAAATTAATTAATTTTTTTTTTACAAAATAACACCGATAGAAACAGTGGAAAGAACGCAACCGGTTAAGAGAGAATTTAGTTAAAGAAGTAGTATATATGTGTGTTTGAGAGAGAGGTAACATTATGTGAGAGAGTAAGTTCAATACGTAATATATATATATATATATATATATATAAATACAAAATGGGACAAGAACGCACAGCATTCAAATAGACGATACAAAAAAGAAGGGACGGGTCATTCGAAGTCTTCAATCTTCAGTCAAGAACCGGATCATCCTCGCAATTTCGGCTGATTAAGCTTGAGATTGCTCCAATCTGGCCAGCCCCAAGGAAAAACTAAGCTACAAGCATTAGATTTCTTGGAAAAAAGATCGAATGTATACGAAACAAGGACAGAAAAGCGGACGATGTTACACGAATATAAATACAAAGAAACAAAAAATAATACGAATATAAACACAAATATATATATATGTATATATAAGGGAGAGAGAAACATCAAAGTAACACTGAAGGAGACATGGAAAACCGGTTAAGAGAGAGTGAATTAAGAGAGAGTAACATAGTTTGCGATTCTGTCAATTACCACTCCTCACACTACAGCTCTCAATAAGAGAAAGAGGTAGTAAGCGTAAGGAATAGTAGGAGAGTCATTGAATAGCAAGAGAGGGGTTTATTCGTTTTGTCGGATTTGACCAGATCGGTTAATTTTTGGGAATCCCTTATATATGACAACACTTTCCCGCTACCCACGATTCCTCAAGCCAAGTTTGGTCGAAATCGGTCCACTGGTTGCCGAGGAGTTTGGTAACAAAATTCTGACACACGCAGACATAAATAGTGCAATTATAGTGTATATATATTCCTAAATCAATATGGGCATTTCTTCTCGTCTTCATTAATTGAAAATTATAACAATTATTTGACTCCCACAAAACTCACTGGAGAGTCGTCTCGTATAAATAAAGAAAGTATTATTTCTTCCTATATAAGCCCTTTAGAACCGACAGGTTAATACTGCTTAAGTCTGTGAGGGTAACATCCATCTCCCTTCGATATTTTTGTGTTCTTAAAACAGGGCGGGATGAGAGACGTTATTTCAGGACAAATACTGCAGTTACTGGCCTATCAACAGTGTAAATGGAGTTAGCATGATAGCTTGCTGTCTGTTTTGATTTAATACTGCTTCAATTGCGCATACCGGATTAAGTATCACATATAAGTTCGAACGCCATAGCTTCACATACATATCTCATCATTTCTTATGCTTCATTTCAACAAATAAGGCTATAATCTTGATTTATTATTATTGTCAACTTGCTGACGAAAGCAATGCTACGAAAAAGATCTATCAATAAGAATTGGAATATGGACTTTAGGAGTATTGTTCTTAAAATGATACAGCAAATTCTGATAATTCCAGAGTAAGAACAGATTGACTGAAACCAACATCAAATCATTAATTGTTAGGTATTTACGTTGAGACAGTGATTGTTTGTAGACCTTGGTGATTAGAGCTTTTGTACTTCATGTATTTCAATCAGCTGTGGTATATGGTTTATCTTGTTTGAAGATCATCAATATATGACAGTGAGTTCAAGTAGACTACTTTTCTTCTAGATATCAATTTGGTTAAACTAAACATTTGAAGTATCTTCATAATATCTTAGCAATACTTTTAACTTTAAATTGAATAGTCTGTTAATCAAGCCTAACAGCTCGTTAGTATTTCATGCACTTCTTTTGACCAAACTGGACTGTATGGGATTGTAAGAGACAGATCTGGTTTCCCATAGCGGCGAACAGAGTTCATCGAGTTATGTAAAAGTATTTTATCGGACAGGATTATATGAAAGTAGACAGAAACACAACATGCTACCAGTACTCACATTATGAGGCTAATTTTGCATTTAGTCCATCAAGGATTGGAAAATTTGGACGGTAAGCTTTTTGTGACAATTTCAAACACTCTGAAACCGCCTCTTTAGCCTTACAAATGCTCTCGACAATATATGCTAATGGTAATCTTCCATTTTCCTCCCGACTGAAACACTTCAAAACCATAGAGCCGATGCATTTCTGTATAAATAGTAATCAGTCAGCGTTATATTCTCTTTCTTTCTTTCTTTTTGGTAATTACTGGTTTCAAATTTTGAGACAAGGCCAGAAAGTTCGGTGGAGCAAGGCAGTCAGTTATATTGACCCTAGTGTTGAATTGTTACTTATTTTATCAATCCCGAAAGGATGAAAAGCGAAGCCATCCTTGGCGGCATTTGAACTCAGAAAGTCAAGACGGACAAAATGCCGCGTAGCATTTTGCGTGGCGTGCTAACGATTCTGCCAGCTCACCATCTTTTACTTTTATGCAAGTATTCAAACTGGTGTCAAGCAGAGAGATCTTTCTTTCGCCTGTTGAATGAAAGAAAGAAATATAATGTGTCATAATACAGAATCGGTTGGCTGATTCACAGGAAATCTTAATCACGTTTATGTAAAACAATGCCATTTTATCCAGCAATATTTGCTCGTGCACCTTGAAGAACAAATGTTTTCTTAAGAAATGTTAGACATCAATTTTCGCGGAGAGTGAAACAGTAACTAATGGAAGAATAGCATATCACATTTACTAGGTGAGATGACGTGCGGTATGCGTGTGTTGAAGCAGTCACTGTGTTCATAAAAGGGACAAGTTTCTCAATTCAAATGTACCCTCGACGTTAAGGTCAAGAGTATATTTAAATTTTATACATTTGCATTTTATACATTTTACTGGTTACTTGCCTCAGTCATTGGACTGTGGCCATGCTTGGACACTGATTAGAAGGCGAATGAACCGACCAGAAAACATATGTTTGTTTTGTTTTTATTATGGTACTTTTTCTATCTTCCCTTTTGCCACACTGCTAAGTTATTGTGACGTAAACAAACCAACATTGGATTCAAGCTGTGGGGCATGACAAATACATAAACACATAAACACACACACACCACACACACACACACACACACACACACACACACACACAAGGCGAATGGCCTAGTGGTGAAGGTGTTGCACTACCGATTGCGAGATCATGGGTTCGATTCCTATACAGGAAGTTGCGGTGTGTTCTTCAGCAAAGCACTTCAGTTCACGCTGCTCTGCGATCATTTCGATATCTGACATGGGGAACTCTTTGGACCTGTACATGCAATGTCGATCTGATGGAAGAACTGAGCTTATGTCTACACAAACATTTCATCACTATAAACAAATCATTCGTGTGGTTGTTCGGTAAGAAATTATCGAACCCTCATACGTCGCCTAACAACGACAGAGTCCATCATATATAGAGAGAGAGTGTGTGAGAGAGACGACAGGCTTCTACGCAGACTCCATTTACCAAATTCCCGCTCAATGCATTAATTGGATCATGGTTATAGTAAAAGGCATTTTCCCAAAGTGCCGTGCTGTGGGATTGAAACCGAAATCGCGTGGTTGCCAGACGAGCTTCTTAATCACAAACCAGTTTTGCCTCTGTGAAATTGGTCAAAAAATGATGTTCAGTCGTGGATTGGTAAAAGTTAATTATGGGTCAGATACAGGGCATTGAGATCTTTATGTTATGTACCAGTAACATCCCTATATCAAACAGGGTCCCAATCTTCATTTGCGCTACAACAAATCCTTTCTACTACAGGCACAAAGCCTGAAACTTTGGGGGCAGGAAGGATATCGATGTCATCAACTCCAATGCAGTACGTGACTGGTATTTATTTTATCGACTCCAAAAGAATGAAAGGTAAAGTTGACCTCGATGGAATTTGAACTTAGAACGTAAGAACGGACGAAATACCTATTTCTTTACTGCCCACAAGGGGATACACACAGAGAGGACAAACAAGGACAGACAAATGGATTAAGTCGATTAAATCGACCCCAGTGCGTAACTGGTATTTATTTAATCGACCCCGAATGGACGAAAGGCAAAGTCGACCTCGGCGGAATTTGAACACAAAACGTAACGGCAGACGAAATACCTATTTCTTTACTACCCACAAGGGGCTAAACACAGAGAGGACAAACAAGGACAGACAAACGGATTAAGTCGATTATATCGACCCCAGTACGTAACTGGTATTTATTTAATCGATCCCGAAAGGATGAAACGCAAAGTCGAATACGGCGGAATTTGAACTCAGAACGTATCGGCAGACGAAATACCTATTTCTATTTCTTTACTACCCACAAGGGGCTAAACACAGAGGAGACAAACAAGGACAGACAAATGGATTAAGTCGATTATATCGACCCCAGTAACTGGTACTTAATTTATCAACCCGAAGGGATGAAAGGCAAAGTCGATCTCGGCGGAGTTTGAACTCAGAACGTAACGGCAGACGAAATACCGCTAAGCATTTCGCCCGGCGTAACATCTCGCCGCCTCATTTGTCCTACATGTAATGAAATTTAATGTATCGTTTCAATATTTAGAGCTACTTATTGTTTGTTTTTTTACTTTTGTTTACGTGTATTCTATACACAGCTTTGAAGAACTTTATTTTGACTTAAATTTGCTATTAACATCAATACAAACTGTCCAATTATCCGTGAGCTGTACAGATGAGGATACTTATATAGCAAGACGTATGTCTCCAGATGATGGAGGAGATAAAATTAAAAAGATAAAATCTCTACATGCAAACACTATAGAATATTTAACCTCAGATGAATTTCAACCTTAACCTATACTTCACACTTAACGTTAATTAAATAGCTCTGCTCCAGAGAAAAAAGACAAAAAGAAAAGAAGAAAGAAATCCATGCTACCCGGCTACAAGAATGACAAATAAAGAAAATAACATAAAGATATATTGATTGAATGATACAATACAATATATCAGGTGATTTCTTCGAGTCGCCTTCCCCAACACTGCATTGCGAAATAATATTTGAAGATCAAGATCAAAGCGTGACACGAACACACGTACAAACACACACATCTACGCATGCTCACGTACATACAAGCGGTGTTATTTTAGTAATATAGATTTGTCTTGTCTACTAAAATCTACTACTATAGATCATAATACTATCGATGTTAGATGCTATTGTTTCTCAGGTCACCAAGGACTGAACAGAATCATAATCAAAGCTTTTCCGAAGATGACCACCCAGTTTACTTTCAGCAATGAAACATAGAAACACACTACACTCCATCTCTTTTAATTCCTTTTCATAAGGCGTTAGAGTATAGTTTGAGGGAGATTTAGCTGTTATTACTAGACTCGTAGAACCTCACACGTTAAGTCATAGATTTGCATGCATATTACTTAACGAAGAAATTATGTCCAATATCTACTCGAGTTCCAGATGCTTCTGGTCTCTGACCCCTTCTAATTCAGGCCCTGAATATTACAATGTGTGTTGTTGCTACTCGCAGTAGACGTAGCCATTGGTATGCCTGTTATGAAGATCGATTTGTAACCACGTGGTTTCTAGTGCAGTGTCACCTCACGGCAGCCTTGGTGAGTGTCTTCTGCTATAACACCAGACCGATTAATGAAATTGTATGTGAATTTAAAAGATGAGAACTCTGTATATTTGCATGTGTGTGTGTGTACGTGTAGTAGTAGTAGTAGTAGTAGTAGCAGCAGTAGTAGTAGTAGTAGTAGTAGCAGTAGTAGTAGCAGCAGTAGCAACAGAGCAGTAGTAATAGTAGTAGTAGTAGAAGTGGCAGTAGCAGCAGCAACAATGGTAGTAGTAGTTGAGGTTGTTATTGTTGCTGGAGTAGTAGCAGCAGTAGTAGTAGTAGTACCAGCAGTAGTATTAGCAGTAGTAGTAGTAGTAGTAGTAGTAGCAGCAGCAGCAGCAGTAGTAGTAGTAGTAGTTGTTGCTGTTGTTGTATAGCCACCACCAGTCTAGTTGAATCATTTACAGTGTCGGGGATAAAATGCTTTACGGCATTTGTTCCGATTATTTATATTCTGACTCTGAATTACATTAACGTAAGCTTCGTGTTTTTTTTTTTCCCTCGCTCTGCGGTCGATTGGAAATAAAGTACCAATGAACTACTAATAAACTAACGAAGAGGTTGAAGACATATTAAATCGGCGATCTGGCGAAATCGTTAGAACGTCCGTCAGCATGCTTGGCGCCATTTCGTTCGTCTTTACGTTTCTGAATTCAAAGTCCACCGATGTCCACTTCGCTTTTCTTCCCTTCGCGGTCGATTAAATAAATACTAGTTGAGCACTGGTCTGATGTAATCGACTAGCATCCTCCATAAAAAAAAGAAAAAAGCAATCAAGCCATGCGCCTATTGCAGAAACGACTGCTGTAACTCTATTATCCAGCGTGCATTTCTTTTCGTTTAAGAAGGATATTCATCTGCTATTTCCGGTTGGGAAAACAACAACCGAAAACGCTCCACCAAAGACTTCGAGAATCATTGGTTGAGTTTTCATGGATTTTTAAGTAGTTCATGGCCCATTCTCAGAACATAGAATACTGAAAACGCTAATTCTTCAATGAGAATGAAAACTGGGTTAGCGCTGGGTTTTTGCTTTTATTCGTCACTACCTATTTCTTTGTGGAGGCGCAATGGCCCAGTGGTTAGGACAGCGGACTCGCGGTCGTAGGATCGCGGTTTCGATTCCCAGACCGGGCGTTGTGAGTGTTTATTGAGCGAAAACACCTAAAGCTCCACGAGGCTCCGGCAGGGGATGGTGGTGATCCCTGCTGTACTCTTTCACCACAACTTTCTCTCACTCTAACTTCCCGTTTCTGTTGTACCTGTATTTCAAGGAGCCGGCCTTGTCACTCTCTGTGTCACGCTGAATATCCCCGAGAACTACGTTAACGGTACACGTGTCTGTGGAGTGCTCAGCCACTTACACGTTAATTTCACGAGCAGGCTGTTCCGTTGATAGGATCAACAGGAACCCTCGTCGTCGTAACCGACGGAGTGCTTCCAACAACAACCTATTTCTTTACTACCCACAAGGGGCTAAACACAGAGGGAACAAACAAGGACAGGCAAAGGGATTAAATCGATTACATCGACCCCAGTGCGTAACTGGTATTTAATTTATCGACCCCGAAAGGATGAAAGGCAAAGTCGACTTCGGCGGAATTTGAACTCAGAACGTAACGGCAAACGACATACGGCTACGCATTTCGCCCGGCGTGATAACGATTCTGCCAGCTCACCGCCTTTTTTTATTCGTCACTACCATTTGCCCATTGCCTGAACTTTACCCCATCGTTAATTGTGCTCTTTCTTACGCGCCTATTACACGGTTATCTTATTAATTTTACTCCGACTTGAATTTTCTAGAATTAACACACACTCTCTTTCGGTCGAAGTAGATAGTTTAATTCATTTCATACTCTTTTTTCGAACGCAGCAAAACTATGTGCCCCCTGATGAATATATTCTCAATTTAATTTTCTCTTCCATCTGTTATTTTTTTTTTTTTTGTAGGAAGTATATTTATCCCACAAATAGCAATTTCAGTGTAATGTCTGACACCATGCCTTCGGGAAATTATTAAGGTTACGTAAAATTTTTTATCTCAAGTGTTGCTGACAATTACTTTGATTTTCGTCTTTCTGGAGTAGATAGCCACTAGCTTATATATATATATATATATATATATATATATATATACATTAATTATATTCAGGGCTATTACTACAAGTGAAGGCCTCACGCTATAGTGAGACTTTAAAGTCAAACTACTTCAATAAATGTAGACGGTGCCGTGCAAAATTACTGAAACAGTTTGACTTTATATATATATATATATATATATATATATATGCGTCTGTTTACATAATATCTTCTGTTTACATAATATCGAGGTCTCATTCATTCTTTTGTTGTCATATTATCAATAATATATACTCTTTACTCTTTTACTCTTTTATTAGTTTCAGTCATTTGACTGCGGCCATGCTGGAGCACCGCCTTTAATCGACAACTCGACGCCGGGACTTAATCTTTTGTAAGCCCAGTACTTATTCTATCGGTCTCTTTTGCCGAACCGCTAAGTAACGGGGACATAAACACACCAGCATCGGTTATCAAGCAATGCTAGGGGGACAAACACAGACACACAAACACACACACGCATATATATATATAATATATATATACATACATACGACGGGCTTCTTTCAGTTTCCGTCTACCAAATCCACTCACAAGGCTTTGGTCGGCCCGAGGCTGTAGTAGAAGACACTTGCCCAAGGTGCCACGCAGTGGGACTGAACCCGGAACCATGTGGTAGGTAAACAAGCTACTTACCACACAGCCACTCCTGCGCCTATATATATATAAAAATATATTGGCAGTGACTTCGAATTTTTGTCCAATTAAGATTTCATTGGATAGTTAAAGAATAATGAATTTGTACAAATGTATTGAGTAATACTCCAGTTTAATGTAAAATTGTTTTTATTATAAAATTACTGCAAACATTAATATATAGATACATAGACACACACACACGGAAATACATATGTGCAAACGATGCTAGACAACTATATATATACATAAATGCCTGCACACAAATGAGTTTTGTTGATACGTGTTATAAGATATTAGACAAGGCATGAAGAATTCTATCCAACAAATTTCAAGTTTTATTGAACCTCCATCTTGATTTAAGTAACAACCAGCTGCAAAATTATACTGGCAATTATATGCTACAAATTCTACTGTTTTACCATTTTCTAGTATGATTAAGACAACCTTATTCCATTCTAGTCACAGTTCGATACAATATGAGCATTTGAAGTTTCTGTAATTGCAAAAAACGAATTGGTTTGATCGAATACGCTGTTCCGATATACTGTGTGGTAGGAGAATGAGAAGATAAATTGCATTTCCTTTACCCATTGACGTAAATGGCGAATGTGCGTTCAGCAAAGATGTTTTCTGTTTTACAGCTTTATATGCTTAAAATATGTTTTTGCGTGTTTGTGTATGTGTGTGTGTTTTCGTGTGTGTGTGTGCGTGAGAATGTGTGCATGTGTATGTAAGCGTGTGTCTGTGTGTGTATGTTTGTATGTGTTTGTGTAAAGTGTTTACGTGAGTTGGAGTTGTATGCGCACTTTAGAATTGTCGTAGGGTTTCCTTCTAAAAATATCTTTAGAAGGGTAAATATATAAATGTTACACATACACACACACACACATATATATATATATATATATATATACATATATATATATACATATACACACACACACACACACACACATATATATATAATATATATATATATATATATATATATGTATATATACATATATATATACATATATACATATATATATATGTATATATACATATATATATATACATATATATATATGTCTGTATATATATATATATATATATATATATATATATATATATATATATTATATATGAGTGTGTGTATGTGTTTCTGTGTGTGTATATGTATGGGTGTGTTTAGAAACTGTAGCTACATGAAGATTTCATCTTAGATTCTGATAGACTTTCTTGATTGTGTTAGCCTGCGCGGATGTGTAACTGCATGTATGTATATGCACGTGTGTAAGTACGTCTTTATTTTATGTTATTAATTTATTTCTTCTTATGCTTTTCTGAGTGACTATGAACGTGCAGGAAATGTGCGTGAGCATTGCGTGTATATAATATACGCTGGGAATGAGGAGACAGCCAGAGATGGAAAGATCTAGAGAGTGAAAAAGCCACGGTGAGAGAGGGAGAGAGAGAGAGATAGAGTGTGATAGAGACATACAGCCAGAGAAGGGAACAGTGAGCGAAAGGCGGAAAAGAAAGAGTGTGTCCGGGTGCCCCATAAATAATCTACACGTAGACATGATTTATATACGAAAGCATGACAGACATTACGGGACGAATGGTATATATACTGAATTTCATTCACGCATGTGCACACTAACGTGCACGTTCACATACACACATTCTCATACATATATACACGGCATATTTCACGTAGATCTTATTTCTGCCTCTTAGTCATTATATTCTGATATATCAGCAAAGCATCGAATAATTTTATGATCCGAAGAGAATGTTCCATCGTGGAAATAACATTCAGGTTTGTGTGCCAACAACGAAGCTTCTATGAAGTCGCTAAACGTACTCGGAAACAGCAGTTAAACCATTTTCAAATCACACCCTATTGTTGAAAATAAAAGAAGGCAACATCAACGTATTTTTATGACAGAATCAATTGATACAGAGTGCGACGTGGCCTTGACATAAGACTTATGGATTCAAACATTCAGGTGAGATGCGCAAGAATTTCTGTTCAAACAATTTCACTCACAAGGCTTGGATTAATTTGGATTAAATTATGACAATAATAAAAGACACTTGCCCAAAATTCGAAACGGTTAAATTGAACACAGAACGACAGATATCTGGTGTTATTACTATTGAGTCATGTGTCCACAACAAACAAAGACTTTTCATCGCACACATACATACACAATCTGAAACACGTATAGCGAATAATCTTTTCTACTATGTGGGAGGGGACTAGTACTTAAATTATCGACCCCCTAAAGGATGAAAGGCAAAGTCGACCTCGGCGGAATTTGAACCCAACGTATAGAAATTAATAACATTCCAATCAATAGCGTATATTATATGTTATCTATAATATACAAAGTAAGCGATCTATGTAGAAATATAGATAACCTATGTAGAAACATGTTTGCTAATAGAAGCGTAGACACTGACACGCTTAAACGTAGACATACTAGCAAATACACTTGCATAAATACATAGGGAAGCATCGTCGTGAAATATATAAAAGAAGGTGCCACTAGGTGGTCACTCAACTCGTTAGGAATAGAAGCTAAATGGCCTTAAAATTTCAAAAGCATGGCAAAATGGGGAGTCTTAAATAAGGTAGAATATAATGGATAATGTTGAATTCAGTATACTATAACTCCCCCAAAAAGATTGGATAGTCACGATTGGGACGCCTTTGATCGTGGGACGGTATGAGAGTGGTAAAAGTTAGTGCTGAGAAACAACTGCAACGACTGCCTGTTTCACAATATGTTTCAAAATATGCACCCGCATAAACGAGTACAATTATACATACGTAGACAAACTCAAAGACTTAGAAAAGCTCTGGAGGAAATGAGAGTTACAGGCGTGACACACAACGCACTAACACACACGTTCCATATACACGCACATTCACACACACACACAAACATATCTATATATATATATATATATATATATATAATATATATATACTATATATAATATATGCGTTCACATATATGCGACACAATTGTATATACAATCACAAAGAGATAAAAAGAACGGTTAGAGTGCGATAGTATACAAAAATCCGTAATTTCACAAAAAATAATAAGAGGCGACAAAGAAAGGGCAAGTCATAGATAAAAAATAGATGGATATTATATATATAAAAATATATATATACATATACATACATATATATATATTATAATATATATTATATATATATACTAGATAGATAGATAGATAGATAGATAGATAGATAGATAGATAGATAGATAGATAGATGATAGATAGATAGATAGATAATAGATACGAGAACAGACCGATAGATACATAGATAGATAGATAGATAGATAGATAGATAGAATAGATAGATAGATAGATAGATAAGATAAAGATAGATAGATAGAAAGAGACAGAGAGATAGATAGATAGATAGATAGATAGATAGATAGATAGATAGATAGATAGATAGATAGATAGATAGATAGATAGATAGATAGGTGGATAGATAAAAAGGTGGATGGGAAGAGAGAGAAAAAGGATGGAAAGAAAGGACAAAAAGCAATTGATTATTCGAACATGCACAGACATCAAATAGAGTCCAGGTACACACACACACACACACACACACACACACACACACACACATATACCACACATATTGTAAACTAATATGTATACATGTCTACGCTCACAATCAAACAGACGTACGTATGCAATTACGCATACACCGAAAATTGTCACATCCGCAAACATTCTACGAAATAATTGTAAAAACAAAATAATGTTTTTGTGCAAACAAATATTTACATAATAGGGTGATGCAAGCAGAAGCAAACACATGTACAGATACACCATCTCAGAAAAATATATAAATTGAATACACAGAAATACAGACATGTAACTGTCGTAAATTTTATATAATTATATATATATATGTATGTGTGTTTATATATATATATAATAATATATATATATATATATATTATATATATATATATACACATACATATATATATACATATATATATATATATATATACCATATATATATTATATTATTATATATCTATATATATATATACATGTATATATATATATATATATATATATAGTATATATTATATATATATATTACATATATATCCATATTATTATATATATATATATATATATATATATATATACATGTATATATATATATATATCATATATATATATATATATATATATAGATATATATATACATGTATATATGTATGTATATATATTCTTGAGAGTAAGCTTGAAACAAAGACACTTTATTTTTCGTTACACTTTGGCAGACCATCAAGTATTTGCCGAATGTAGAACCATAAGTAGGTGCATTTAATGGTATATACACAAACACACACGCATACACACACACACACACTCACATGGAGTCGCAAACAATCGCACGTATGCCAGACACACTAACGTATTTTCATATAAATGTACACACTCGCATACGCACACACTTGTAGACAGACAAACATAACGGAGACCAGGAATTAACCACGTATAAATTGAAATATTGACAAACATAGCAAACCCAAAAGTACACTCACGCACACACGAATATATATATATATATTATATATATACACACACACATACACACGTATATATGTATATATACATACGTGCGTATATATATGTGTGGATATACATATGTGCGTGGGGGGTTGTAGACATAGACACAAACATAAATAGAGCTCCCCCCCCCTAAAAAAACCATTATGGAAATTCGGTTTGATTAAAAGAAAATGAAATTATAAATGACAGTTGGATGTGAAGCAGATTGGACTTTAGTTCCTCCAAGACACGGAAACTTTTGAAGAACTCAACCATAATTAGTCAATAATCAATATGTCTGTTATGACAAATGGTATATGTATACACAGACACACACATATATACGTATACGAATATATATATGTATATATATATATATATATACATATATATATATATACATATACATACAGACACTCATATATCTCTGTTTGTTAAACATATACGCGTATATATATATATATATACACATATATACATATACATAGACACATGCACACACCATATACATATATGCATACATTCGTTCATAAAAACACATGTATTATGTACATAGTCAGTCTCACGCGAGTGTATATGCATATTTATGTGTATTAGGTAATGTAATATGATGGGGAGTCTGAAGGCAATAAATACAAGAATACATTTAAGTGAATTCATATACAAATTAATCAATAAACGTGGAGAAACCTACAACGCCAAAGAATTCATTGTTTTCAGCAGCGTCGTCATGTCACCGAAAACCTGATGTTCTTTCTTATTTAATTTTGCGCAGATATTTTGTGCATTTAAATCCTAATTTCTATCTACCTTTCATTAAATAGAGTTGACCATCCTTGAGTGACCTTTTGCATCGTTTTCTTACTTATTACACACGACATTCCTATTCGGTGCTGCAAGCCTTTCTAACCAATATGAGGGCGAAGAGAGAACAGATACGTTGATAGAGAATTATATATAAGGTGATGGATTTCAAAGAGAGTGCAGTCTTTGAAAATCGTATATTCCTTTGGCGTTTATAGTATCATGAAAGTGTCGTTACAGATCACCCATAGGCTTTAATTGAGACTATTTAGAGACATGAGAGTATTATTTCTTCTGATACGAAAATTACCAGTCTAAGAGGACGATGACGCTTTGAAAATTGTCTAAATAATTCTAAATAATTTCACCATCGTTTCCAAGGATCTACAAACCAAACACAGATGTTCCAAATCATAGATGCTATAAAAATATTTCAAAATAAAAGCCTTTAACAATTCTTTTTCCTAGCATTTTTTCCCTTTTTTTTTTTTGATCTGTCTGCTCATTTCATTTTCCCTTCAACTATAGAAACAAGGCCTGAAATTTCGGGAGAGGGTGTAAGTCAATTACATCGACCCTAGTGAACACCTGACATGAAAATGGACGAAATACCAAAATGCGTTTTGCCCGGCGTGTTAACGATTCTATCAGCTCACCGCTTTGGTAGCTTGTTTCATAGTCGTTTCAATTTTTGGTACAAGGCCAGCAATTCTGGGATCGAGAGTAAATCGATTACATCACCCCAAGTGCTTAACCGGTACGTATTTTATCGACCCTGAAAGGGAGAAAGGTAAAGTCGTCCCCGGCGGCATTTGGACTCAGAATATAAAATCTGATGTAATGCGGCTAAGCATTTTACCCGGTTCTGTAACGATTCTGCCAGCTCGCCGCCCTGGTAGATTCTTTCATATTAAAAGCCATTATCTACTTCCTCGGTTGTTTACCTACTTTGTGCAGACTTTCATATAAATTAAATAAATAAAATAGACTAAAGAATGGTTTTCTTTCCTGCTTATAAATCCTGATCTTCGCATGTCCTTTATAAACAGAGAATAACTGTGAGTCTCTAGAACATCTGAGGTAACAAGACTGATTGTTTCTTAATATGATTTTCATATTATTCTCTCTGCACACATTAACTGCGCACAAGGCATATAACAATGAAATATAAATAGAAAATGAAATAATAACGTGACTTGCATAACCTACGATTAAATACGTACAACAGAAATCGGCCAAATAATCAGGTGATAAAACTATATAACATCAAAGCAATTTTAATTTTTACTTCAATTTTAGAAAATAAAAATGTCGTATTTTGACATCACTTCAGTTATCTGAATTTTGAAAATTCGGTCTGTATTACATTTTTTGCTTTTAGTTATGTGTGATACCTCTTAAATGTAAAACATTTTAGCAAATACGTCATAATTATTATCTATTGGTTTATTTTTCACTGTAACCATTAAGATTATTGTCAATTTTTTGTTTATTTTATAAGATATAAACTAATATTGGACATCATTTTATACATAACGTGTAGTATTTGATAAATGGAATATAACTTCTCCTTCTATGATATATAACTGGCAAATTCTCATGGAGAAAACGTACTTCATCATGCAAATCAAATTTTGTCAAAATTCAACTGACAAATTTATTCCTTATCCACCAAGAATGCGTTCTAAATTGTGATCAATTGTAATATCTTGTGTGTTGAGATATTATTTCTTCCCATAATCTCCTGTATGACAGATTTATCCTCATCGCAAATTCTTTCAATATAATGATTCAAATAAATACATTTCTTCGTTCAATCAGATTTGTGATTTGTACGGTAAACTAAGATAAGACCTTGAAACATGGCCCTTGTTATTGCAGGCTGATCACATAATCTTCAACAAGGAAAGCCTAAAGTTATCGGATTATTGGACTAATTAAGCAAGACACCTGAAGGTTGTTATAAATAACGAGTTTGTACATAGGTAGAAGATCAAATTATTATATCTGCAGACCGTCACTCCACCAAATACTGAATGCCTGTTCATTTCATCAACATTGGAACGATGAAAATAATGGCGACTTCAGTTAGATTTGAACCATAAATTCAATATCCGTACCTAAATAACACATGTTATTCTGTCCTTCTCATTGGTATCTGTAATGATACGCAACGGTTAGAAGGAACAATAAAGTAGAAATGCAACAAATATATATAAAATATTATATATATATATGTATATATATATATATTATATATATATATATATATACACACAAACTCCCCCCCCAATATATATATATATATATATATATATATTACATATATATAGGGTGTCCCAAAATTAAGGCAACCAACCTTTTTCAATTTTGCCAATGCAAAATATTGATATATTCCGGGTCCGTGCATTGCAATGCAACGGTAAAGGAAACATAATTATGCTACTACCACATTCATTCGATATGACCGCATCCGATACTACCACATGTATTCGATATTATCACATCCTTAAGCCTAGGTGCGAATGCTTCGCACACGGCACGCAGTTGTTCTTGCAGAATCGGTGTCAATTCCCGGCAGAATTTTGTCTTCAGGGCGTCGAGCAAAGCATGAGGTGTTCTTCAGACCCTAGTCTCCAAAATTGACCAAACATAAAAACACAGCGCGATGAGATCGGGGATTTTTGAGGGCCTTGCCTATAAATGACGGAATGCTTTTCTGAATCCAGTCTGGGGTCTGTTTGGAGCTGTGTGATAGTGCCAAATCCTCTTGGGAGCCCATGGAAGTAGTTCAGCATTGAGAATGTCGCTAATGTATCGCTGGGTGTTAATTTTTACACCGAAGACACAAAAACGAGGGGAGAAATTCCAGTGGCTGAGACAGCCACCAAAGCTATAGCTAACCGTGGATTTTGACGTCGATTTAGGTGTCTACCCTCGACCGAGACAGACACACTCCAAATCCGGTCATTCTGGTGGCTTACTGTTTGTTCGATGTCAAATTTGTTTTCATCAGTGAACACTAGGTTGGGCAGCGTACCTTCAGCCATTTGATGCAGGTTAGGACTACTTTTCTCCACTCTCTTGGCCTTATAAGATTGTGTGAGCTCATGACAGCGTTGGGATGGGTCCTGAGATCCTCCTTCAGCACTCGATACATCGGTATTCGGCTTAATTTTGTTGTGGCAGCCAGTTTCCTGACGGAACGACAAGGATTTCGCTGTAATTTTTTCTCTGGTACTTTTCATAAGCTGAGGTCCCTTGATATTTCTTGACAATTGTCCTGATTGTTGTACTGGTAATTTTTTTTTTTTTTTTTTTTGCTATAGCTGTAGTAGTTTCGTCTCCTTTGTAGAGTATTATGACTGTATTTTAGCCTATAGCCATTATCTAATTTATAAATATTAATTTAATTAGTCCGAAACAAAATAAAAGACACACTAAGCCTTTATAAAATACAATTTTCATATTTTATCACATTTATTGATATTTATTAAAGCCTGAAACTTCAGTTGCCTAAATTTCGGGACACCCTGTATATAAATATTTATAAGTATATATATGTATATATATATATATGTATGTGTATATATTTATAATTACACACACACACACATACATATATATTAGGGGATGCTAAAAGGTTTCCGGCTCTATGGATATCGTAAAAGGCCTGATTGGAGGTCCAACCTTCCGGGTTCTCTTACAGGGCTTAGAAAGACTGAAGAACCCCTGTAATAAGTGTATGAATCTGAGAGGTGAATATGTTGAATAAAATCATAATTAACTGATCTATTATTTTCTTTTACCCAAAGCCTTGAATTCATTCATACATACATACATACATATATACATACTGTCCAATGACTGAAAATAGTAAAATGTCAACGTTTAAAGATAAGAATACGAGAAATTAGAGAAACAATGTCACCAAAATAAGAGAATGTGGAACACATACAAACGAATGAAATTTTCGAAAGAATTATTACAGGCGAACCATATTAATGTAAAGACAAATACAAAATAAAATTCGATTGGAATCAATATTTGAGCTGTGCTGTTAATTTAATTATAGGTGTAATATTCTTAATTCGGAATTAATTCCGTAGTAACACTAGATAGAATAACACAGCAGAAGTGGTATCCGCATTTAAAATACACTTGAAATATACTTACATAATTCAAATAATTTTCACTAGGAATATATGGCGGAAAGTGCCGTAGGCGAGCAGAAAATCTGTATATGATATATATGGTAAGACTAATAAAATCTACTAAAGAATACCCAGAAACTAATATAAACAACTACAGAAGATGTACAGAACATCACGAAACGCATTTGATATTTTCTTACTGTGGAATTAATGTCAGCATTGCGAAATACGAATGGAAGAATGATGGCGTAAATATACATGAGGAAGAATCTTGCAGAATAACAAAGCGCCATTATGCCTATACGTACATTCAATAGATCAGGTATAAAATCCAGATATCGCTATGAAGGACAACTAGGAAAGGAAGTGCTTTGTAATAGTAGTATGAGGCTACAACGACGATATTATATCTGTCAAAAGAACGGATAATTTTTACCAGGCCTACAGATCATGAAATACCGATAGATCAAATATGGCGACGGAAAAAAAATGAGACGTAATGCATACATTTGGAATGATTAAAATCAAGCAAGAAATACTTAATCAAAATTTCAAAACTTACAAATATGCACAGCGTAGAGGAAATGGCTGTACAAAATACTGCATAGATATTACACTGAGTACAACCAATATTTTTTTCATTTTAAATAAGATAAACATAGCCAAAGCAAAAACATAAGAACAGACAGAGCAGGGGACGAAGCAAGTAATATTATCAGACATCTAAATAACAACTAGAAAGCAACAAGAATAATAATAGCAACAATATGAATAACGATAATAATAATGATAATGCAACTGTATTTTCATCATATTTATTTATTTCTAGCATATCATAAATGTAAACTAGCCCAGCACATTAGACATATGTGTTTGTATGTGTATATGTGTGGGGGAGAGCTTGTTAGAGTAAGTACACACACGCTCACACACAGACACAACACAGGCACACACACATATATAAATGTGTATATATATATATATATCTGTGTATATAAAAGCACACATGCATACATGTATGTGCATCGCTGTATGTATTCGCATATATCATTCAATAAATCAAACTGTTGTGTAGCCGAGATGAGCAAAGATATAATTTTAATCTATTCCAGTGAAAGCGATCAATCAATACATTTATCGAGTATACGGCCCATGAAGCAAGCAGTAGCAAAGCAAAAATGGATGCTCGTGTTTAAAGATTCTGACTCAGAAAAAGAAAAAAAAAAACACACTGCTAGTCATACTGGCATAAACACACGCACATACACCATGACTCACACACACCATTACGCGCTCACATATATAGCCTATGCTCGCTGATACACATATCAGACAAATATACATGAAGAAATGTAGAGACACATAAAGAGACACATATGTACACTCGCATCTAATTAAAGAAGTGCATGCGTAAACATATATGTTTGTGGCTATGAACGGGTGTTTTAGGTACAACTTCTTTCGGAGCATGTCAGTATTTAAGTATGTTTCCTAATGTATATTAAATCTTATTAAAAATCACATGCTTAAACACTCACACAAACTGGCAGACACACACGGATTCACGGTATATAGATACTGTGTGCGAATATCGACATAAACACTCTCTCACACACACACACACACATATATATATAATATATATGTGTGTGTGTGTGTATGTGTATATGTATTTATGTGTATATGTATGTATGTATATATATATATATATGCATATATATACAAGCACACATATGCACACATATGAATGCGTGTATATGTATATATGTGCACGTGTATGTGTGTATATGCGTTTGTCCATAAGCTACACGTACACCGAATAAAAATCTACATTTATTTCAAGAAATGTAATGCACTTTTACAATCTTAAAAAATTGTCAGTATGATAGATTAATATGCATATAGTGTATCCTTACGCTGTATATATGTATGTACATCTAACTTTCTTTCTACTTCCCCCTCTCTCTCTCTATATATATATATATATATAATTTGATGTATGCAATATGTTACAGTTAATTATAGTTTCTTGCCATGAAGACACGTGGTTAGGCACTTTTCATAACGCATCTTTTTTCTCGAATGTATCCTCTGGCTCTGAGGACAGGGTCTCTTCTATTTCAACAGCACAACCCTGGAACAGAACACACCATGAAGTTAGACTCAGGGACTTGCGGGAGAAACAAGGCGCATTATAAAAGTCTGCCTTGTCACGTGTTTTCATAGTAAGAAACTATTAGTAGCTCTTATCTGTTTAATGCCTACATTAAATGGTATTTACTCACTGGATTGAATACGTTCTTGCTGGTCTTTTCTTAAATGAACGGAACGTAAATTATGTATATATACATATATATTATTTATATATATGTATATATATATATGTGTGCGTGTGTATGATGTATATGTATATTATATATATATATATATATATATATATTAAATAACACAATATATAGTATGATATATATATATATATTATATATAATATATATATATATATTATATATTTGTAGGTATGTATATTAATTATATATATATATATAGTGGTATTGGGAATTATTGTGAATATAAACATATATATATACATAGAGAGAGAGATATGTAGATAGAAAGATAGATAGATAGATAGATAGATAGATAGATAGATAGATAGATAGATAGATAGATAGATAGATAGATAATGCAAGTTAATTCAACTCGTGGCTGAGAATATTTCCTCATTTCACTAAGTGTATGCTTACTTCCCAAGAGTCCAAGAAGTTCTTGTATTTGAAATTGTTTTGCATGGTCAAACTGTTGCAAAGCACTGAACTCATATTTCAGTAAAATCAGATACAGGAAAAGTGGGACAACTGAAGTTGAGATTACCTACATACGGACTTCAGTTTCTTTTACAAGTTAGCCTTCTCGTAGTTGCAACGAGAATTATGTTCCTTCAGTCCCAGTGATTCTCATGTTAATTAATCTAAAGCTGGGTCTTTAACAGGTGGCACAAAAATTAGGGAAGAACAGAAGCCAAAGAGATGGTTTTACATGATACAAAACGCCGGAACATTTGTGCCAAATTTCCTCTACCGGATGTCGATGATTTATACAAGCCCGCACACAAACGCGCGCGCGCACACACCACACACACACACACCACACACACACAATGTCTCTCTCACACACGTATATAATATCGTGTTAGAAATATATTTTTAACATTTGATATAGAGAATTTAGCTTCTTGTGAACATGTGGAAAGACTATCATTTTTCCTAATCAGATACTGTTAAGTGGAGTTAGTATTTAATGCTTTTCAGTTAAGCGTAAATTAGTTCCACTGTCACTTCTTTTGTATCCTTCTGCTTTTCCATCTATAAGTAATTTTATTCTTATACAATCTACTATATGTTTTGTTATACTGGTGTGGAGTTATTGTATTCACTACATTTTACTGCATTTTTATTGCATTTGAACGAATGAATATGTTCTGCAGATAGTGTTTTGAAGGTGTTTCCTGTTAAACAGATATATAACATTTCAATTTTATGCGTGGAATTAGTTCTGGACATTAGAACCATAGAGCAATATTTTTTGCTGTAGCGGAAATAAGTTTTTCGTCTTATAAGTAGAGAATGACCAAAGCCACTACTTTATGGTCTGATGACCCCGTTTAAACACGGGTTCTCTGCCCAGCTGCTGGTACCACGCTTTGTAATGTTACTGATTACCAGCTATAGGTGAATAGCCTCGCAACCTTCCGGAATAAATTGTTGGAAGTAATCATTATATATCGGAGTGAAGCCTCAACTCTGTACTACTGTTTTTCTTTGAAATTACTTTGTGCTACTCAAAAGTAGTGTGAAACAAATTCTTTTTTTTTCCTTCATATTTCCTTATCTGTTACTTGATTTGATACACGTCGACTAATGTAGTCTGCGGCGTGAATAGGTTGGTGAAAACCTTATTACAGTACATTTTTTTTTTTAGATTTAGCTCAGATTTTGTTTTGTATAATTTTAGAGTTATACGTAGATAATCGATAAAGTTGGCTTGCTGAATATTATGAGTTTAGGATATTTTTTATCGATACCTATTTATTATCAGCTATATGTACTAAGGTATTTCAAACGAAGAAATAATCTTCATCAATAACACACCAACTCGGGATGTGATTCATGGATGAGTGATTAAATTTCTTCCTGTGCAGTCATTTGGAAACTTCCGTCTTACATAATGAAGGCACATTTAGATGTAGATATTAGAATAAGCTTTTCGATTTTGATACAATTCAGCCAGTTTCTTACTGTAATTTTGTTTTTCAAAGGTAGTCTATTTTATCAATAACACTGTTCACTTCTCTATCTCGAGATAAATTAAATCTAACCCCTTTAAATTTTCCGAGAAATCATGTATATCATGAAACTTTCAATAGAAATTTAGTCAAAAGATGCTATTCTTGCTGCAAAATTTCTACAAGCCTCATATTTTAAAGTCAGATATGTTTCTATTAGATGTAACTACCACCAAATTACTTCTCTATCAGTAATTGTCTTATGAAATATTTAATATTTTGTTTCAAAGTGCTGCGAGCTGACAACACTGTTGTAAGTTTTGATTTTAATAACACATTATTTCAATTAACAAAGTGAAAAAATCAATTTTCCACAAGCATTCCCAGGTATATTTGGTTTCAAAAGAAACAAGAATCGCAGCATTTATAATTCAATGTTGAATACACAACGGCGCCACCGCATCTGTCAATGATAGTTTTCTGACGACTTTACGTTACAGAATTTGCTTAAGTGACAAATTATTATTTTTATTTTAACGTAATAATAGAAGTGTTTGGTCATTAATGACTGGGTTGCAACTATTCTCTTTGCAATTATGTGCTTCCAAACTACTTATTCAAACACGAAGATCTATTACATACCTTTCAAAATTCAGAAAATTCGGAAATTCAAATGATGTTTATTTTTGTGAATCTGAAGGCAATGTAATCTTATACAGCATATACTAAAATATACAAATATATGTAGCATATATAAAATACACTTAATGATCTTGAGGTGTTTCCCTTCCACTACTAAAAGTGTTACATACACACGCAATGTTCAACTTCTTCATTACTTTACATTTCTATATATCTAACTTTCGATATACACTTATACATACATACACATATATATATATATAATTAACTAAAATAAAATATACGTCTACGTGTGTATATATAATAATAATAATAATAATAATGATAATAATAATAATAATAATAATAAGAAGAAGAAGAAGAAGAAGAAGAAGAAGAAGAAAAAGAAGAAGAAGAAGAAGAAGAAGAAGAAGAAGAAGAAGAAGAAGAAGAAGAAGAAGAAGAAGAAGAAGAAGAAAGAAGAGAAGAGAAGAAGAAGAAGAAGAAGAGAATATTAATAGTAGTAAAATA
>NC_043009.1:3911896-3926896 GCF_006345805.1 Octopus sinensis
CCGAGCTCATCATTAGAACTTCCTGTCATATTATCCAGGTAAAATAATAACTGCAATCACATTGAAATTACAAGATTATCTCTTAAAATGATGTCACGTGCGACCATTATTACATTAATCTTATTTTGCTTTTGTTTTGTTTATATTCTTTTTGGTTTAGTTTTCTTCTTGTATACTTCTTGAAAAATATTGAGACAATTGTCTGTGAAACTACATATAACTGCGTTCTCGTGACACAAAAGATTTCTTTTTAGTTTCCCTATATTTCAAATTGCTTGTCTGCATGTTCTAGCAAGCTGCTGAATTTTTCTTTAACTTGCTTTAAACGCAAAACATGAGACAGAAATAAGCCTGTTAGATTTCGTTTGTGTACAACTCTGTGTAAAATTGTTTGTATCAACATCGATGAATTCAGAATTTTTAGTCAGTGTTTGGGTTAGCGTTAGTCAATTAAAAAATTAGGACATCGTACAATCTTAACTTTATTACTTTGTTTCTGTTAATTTACATACATAACTTTTAAATGACTCACTCTTCATAACGTGCAAAAATATCACAAATATCACCCGGTCTTATTTTGTCATGTGACTCTTAGTTGCTTTTAGCTGAATACTCTCAGTTGCGTTCAGTCCGAGGGTTAATGTGCTGATTCCTACTTCGCCCACTCGTGAGTCATATCTTCCTCTACTTTATCCAGCAGTTTTAGGAGCTTCAGAAAAGTCATGGACGTTGCATTTTCCAATATACTACAAAACCTGAAAAGTTCAGTGTTCAGGTATTTTTCCTTCATATAGAAATAATTTGGAAAAAATTGTGCTCCACATAGGAAGATAGTTTAATTATTGATAGCCCAGTGATGCAATGGAATATACAACTCAATTTAACACACAGCCAGAGTATAATAGAGAGAAAAATTGCGTTGTATTCATACTTCCAATAAATTTTCATTTTAACACGCTTTTAAAATGTAATTTGAAGATCAATTTTACGATAGGTGCACTACAGAAGAAACGATATGGTTCTGATGAGCATGATTCGTGACATGGTTCTATGAGTGTTCATTAGAATTAAGACACTAATGTGGGGTTTTTTTATTGACATGTTACTCAAAACGTTTAAGGTTCCTTTTTTCTTAAATGAAAATAGTAATTGTAACTCAGATGTATTTTATGAAGACAGTAAAATATCGATTTTGTTTTAGATATCAACTTGATCATTTAATTATATGTATGATGTCAGTACTGTTTACTTCTCTTCTATAGTTTTTTAAACATCAAAGTGTGATTAGACGAAATGAGAGCAGACAATGCAAAGGGAAGTCAGCAAATATTGCAGGGCATTTAATGTGGGGATTCTTCCTGGCTGTTTTTACCGATAGATTAAAACACACATTGTCTCGCTTCCACACATAAATGAATCTTAGTAAAATATATGAAATCTTATAGAACACACATTTCTGAATGCTTTTACCATATGAGTTCTACCCACAACAATTCTTCAGATTTTTTCGAAATTCCCAATACTCGTTTCAACACAAGATGTTTATCGTTTCATACAATTTTTATCCCTATTGTCAGATTCGAAGGATTTTATATGGTGTTTGATGTAGCCATGGAATATTAGTTGTTGTGTTATATAATAGTATCCTTGATGTCACTTGGTGTTAGATCCGTATAGATTCTCAGAATACGTATCTGCTATAATTCAAATGCAGTTACAGCCATTCATTTTCCTGTATTTAATATCAGCCAAGCTCACCCTGGAATTCTGTGAGTGGTTATATAGTATTTGTGTCACACTGAATTTTGTAGGCTTCCTAGAAAACAAACGCATTTCATTTAAGTTAGAAATAATGGAAAATTGCTAAAGGAACACTGATGAATTTTTCCGTTGGTACTTACAGTCCTAATGGATCTATTTTGAACCAAGCTTGCAGAGAGTGTGATTATCTTGGCTACGGGCTTCAAAGTATAGGTACAGGCATGAGCCTCACATCTACTAGAATACTTGGCCACAAGTTAATATGTTATAAATCTCAGTTACTAGAATAACTCAAAAGCTTGTGGGTCCTTGGCTGATATTAAATACAGGAAAATGAATGGCTGTAACTGCATTTGAATTATAGCAGATACGTATTCTGAGAATCTATACGGATCTAACACCAAGTGACATCAAGGATACTATTATATAACAGCTACTTTCCACATTCGGCGGAAAGAATGGAAATTCTACTTTACTGTCTTGATTTCTCTAGTAATTCCGGCATAAAAATCGCAGATTCTGAAAGAAGGTGCAAATGTAGTATAGTATCCATTAACAAAGAACCAAACGTATTGTCTTATTGTTATCAAAACACAGCCCTGTTAAATAACTTACATTCATTAACTGCAAAAATGCAACGAAAGCCTCCTTAGCACTGTATTGCCCGTGTTGCTAATAACCACTAACATTTACAGACACATAGAACACAACAACTAATGCGGCAGCATATGAGTTATGAACCATTGTGTACGTGTTAAGATATATATATACTAAAACAATCTTACAAAAAACATTTCAGTACCGCTTTCAGTCATTGAGACTTTTTCAACTGTAAGTATGGAAAAACAATTAAATTTTGAAAAAATTAAAAGAAAAAATGTTTACACACTCATATCAAAATAAGCAACATGTTATCAAGTAGTGATGAAGTACGATCGTTTCAAGCAGATCCACTTTATATATATATATATATTATATATATAGATCAATAAATGGTGGGGTTGTGTTGACCGCACGTGGAGAAATGATAAGTAAGGAAAAAATTTTTTAAAAATGCAGAATGCTCAAATGAAAGAAAATTTTAATAAAATGAGAAATTGATAAAATATATAAATATATATTTATATATTTTATCAATTTCTCATTTTATTAAAATTTTCTTTCATTTGAGCATTCTGCATTTAAAAAAAAATTTTTTCCTTATATATAATATAATATATATATATATAAATATATATATATATATATGCATATATGCATACATATATGTACATACCTACATATATATGTATACATTCATGCATATTTGGGTACAGGAGATAAGAAAAAACCTAGTCTGAATGAGAAACGAGAACATAAAGAACAAGAACATAGAAAACGAACTTTTTTTCGAACAACGAAAAAACAAATAGAGAAAAGAGACATGCAACGTAAAGAAAATTCCCTTCATAAGTTGTCCCCTGTTTTATCTACTCCGCAAGCGCCTTCAGTAGATTCAGTTTTACTTCCAATGTGTTAATCACGCTGAAGTTATCATGGAAGATACCCTGGTCACAGTGCTGTAGAGTAAAACTGAACTCATAACTGTTTATAATGCTTCCTTCGTAACCACTCTGTCATGTATTTGCTAGTGTACCCAAAACTAAATAAAACTGCTTAAACCGCTTGTATTATTGAAAACGTTAATATACTTGAGTGTCGAATTTCATGCAATTTTAGTTCGAATCCTAGTAAAGTAGGAGGTGGTAGACAACTTTTATTTTTATGTCTTCTTTGTTGATAATCACCAGTAAATTTTTAATGTCGATTTAATTGGACTCTATATAAATTTTAACATAAGTGGTTTGCACCTGTAGGAATAAACAAAGACTTGAGAAAGATGGGCAGAAAGAAGAAGGAACAGAGAGACAGGAAGACAAAGAGAGAGGGGGAGAAAGTAATTAAGGAGAAAATTTATGAGTATTTAAAAAAAAGTCAGCTAAACTAGATAACAGGAATTAAACAAAGACCGTCTACGAATAAGGAGGGAAAGGAAATAGAGAGGCAATGAAACCAAAAAAGCTCAATGGTGAAACAAAAAAATAAGAAAGGAAGAAAGAAGGAAATAAAGAAGGAAGGAAAGAAGGAAAAAAGACAGTAGTGAAATAACGGTTATGACGATGCATTATCTGGAAATTTGATGGTTAGAAGAAAGAAAAAAAGTAAGAAAGAAAGACATGTATGAAGGAACGAAGAAAGAAAGAAGGAACGAGATGGAAGCGAGCAAGGAAGAAAAGAAAAACTGGAAAAGGAAAGAGCCGTATAGTATGAAAAAGAGTGATCGAAAGAAGAAAAGCGAAAGAAATTTCGGTAACATCAGAAAGAAAAAAAAGCCAAAAGAAGGAGAGAAAGAAAAGAGGGGAGAAGAAGAAGGCATGAAACATGAGAGGTAGAGAGAGAATATAAAAATCAGAGAGAAAGAACGAATGTGAGAAGGTAAGAAAGAAAACGAAACAAAAGTACGTAGAATATAAACAAGCACAAAAAATTTTATGAAGGATTTCTCATGAAAAGGGAAAGCATGCAAGACAGACTGAAACAACGACAGAAAGGAAAAAAAAGAGATGAAAGAGTGTGAAGTAGCAAACAGATAAACAAATAAACAAACCATATGTACATAAGTAAACAAATTTAGAAACCAATACAGATGGATATCAACAGGAACGAAAAAGAAAGACAAAAATATAAGCCAAATAGTGAAATGTATAAAAACCATAAAAAAACAAAACAAATAATAATAATAATAATAATAGTAATAATAATAATAAGTAAAGAAATAAACCAACAGTCATCCATCACTTCTCACGTGTGTTGCTTTCATCAAATATTCGGTTCGACTCTTCTAAAATTCTGTAACCACCGTTTGTAAGCAATATATCTCGGATTTCTCTCTTCCTTCTTACTAATTCCTCACAAATGTCGATTCAAGTCATTCATCGCACTGAAAATGTCTGAGGCAGCGGTGAGGTCACCACAACAGTATTACAAGGCGTCAAAAGCATCTTTGCAAAGAGATATGTGTGTGTGTGTGTGTGAATGTGTTTGTGTGTGTATGTGTGTGTGTGAATGTGTTTGTGTGTGTATGTGTGTGTGTGTGTGAATGTGTTTGTGTGACTGTGTCTGAACGTTTGCGCTCGCGTTTTTGTGAGTCTCAATATATCTATGTGTGCATGTTTCTATATGTGTATATGTCTACATAAATACAAATATACGTATATGCGTATATGCACTTATATACGTGTATATATATATATATATATATATATATATATATATATTATATATATATATATATATATATATATATATAATATATGTGTGTGTGTTGTGTGGTGTGTGTGTGTGTGTGGTGTGTGTGTGTGTGTGTGTGTGTGTCTGTGTGTGTCTCTGTGTGAGTATGAGGGTGTACATATATAAATGCATATATATATATAGTTTTACTCATTATATATATATATGTGTGTGTGTGTCTGTGTGTGTGTGTGTCTGTGTCTGTGTAAGTATGTATACGTTCGTGTTTGCATGTATATCTGTGTGTTTGTGTTTTTGCAATGAAACCTCATAACGAAGCAAAACTATCAATTTCATTAGATTTTTATAATATGCAGGTGATACTGATTCTTAATATTTCTGTTTTAGGTTCATTTTACCTCTTACTTCTTATATTTTGTGAGTATATGGGGTTAGCACGTTGTTACTTAGAAAATTTTACGTACCAAAAAAAAGTTCTGGATATTTTCCATTTTCCAGCGAGGGCTACAGAAAGGCGCCGAAGAGACGTACGTAATAAGGAATTAATTGAAACTGCTTTGGTTGCTGGTTGCTACTTTTAGCAGGTCGAGGGGCCGCTTCGGTTATTTTTTCATTCTTTTGTGACTCTCTTGTTAGCTCGAACCTCTGAACGATAGTTTCGAATTCCGGCGGGGTTACAAACAGATTTTGAAGTGCAGGATGGAAGGGGGGAAGATTACATCGAGCCCAGTACTTACTCTGTTACGCTTTTATTCTTTTATTTGTTTCAGTCATTTGACTGCATCCAAGCTGGAGCATCGCCTTTAGTCGAACAAATCAACCTCAGAACTTATACGTTTTAAGCCTACTACTTACTCTATCGATCACTTTTGCCGAACCGCTAACTTACGGGGACATCGGTTGTCAAGCGATGATGGTGGTGGGGAGAAATATACACACACACACGCAAACACACACTCATATATGTACGTATATATATAATAACTATATATATATATATATATATATATATATATATATATATATATATATATATATATTATATATATATATAGAAATATTAAAATTACTAAGTCTCTCTAAAAGAGACAGCGGCAGCGTTCCCGGAAAATAATAGTTATCGCAATAATAATATGGCATTCTTATAAAAATAAGAATAAAGCTGTCCGCTTATTAGCTCAATGAGGCCATCGCCTTAAGTTAGTTATTTGATACACAAACTGTATCCATATAACCTTCGAACAAGGGAGGTCAGTCGCTCCACACTACTTGACCGGCAGCTACAGACGCGTTTCGGGGTATTGCCCCTTTTCAATGCAGCGTAGCCAGCCAGTAGGTGTCGCTTCTGACAATCTCTGTTCGATAGTTTTATTTACCGAGTTTCGGTGGATACATCCACTTGTTTTCAATAATAGAAATATAAAATTACTAAGTCTCTCTAAAAGAGAACAGCGGCAGCGTTCCCGGAAAATAATAGTTATCGCCATACTAATATGGCATTCTTAAAAAATAAGAATAAAGCTGTTCGCTTATTAGCTCAATGAGGCCATCGCCTTAAGTTAGTTATTTGATACACAAACTGTATCCATATAACCTTCGAACAAGGGAGGTCAGTCGCTCCACACTACTTGACCGGCAGCTACAGACGCGTTTCGGGGTATTGCCCCTTTTCAATGCAGCGTAGCCAGCCAGTAGGTGTCGCTTCTGACAATCTCTGTTCGATGGTTTTATTTACCGAGTTTCGGTGGAATACATCCACTTGTTTTCAATAATAGAAATATTAAAATTACTAAGTCTCTCTAAAAGAGAACAGCGGCAGCGTTCCCGGAAAATAATAGTTATCGCCATACTAATATGGCATTCTTTAAAAATAAGAATAAAGCTGTCCGCTTATAGCTCCATGAGGCCATCGCCTTAAGTTAGCTATTTGATACACAAACTGTATCCATATAACCTTCGAACAGGGAGGTCAGTCGCTCCACACTACTTGACTGGCAGCTACGCAGACGCGTTCGGGGTATTGCCCCTTTTCAATGCAGCGTAGCCAGCCAGTAGGTTGTCGCTTCTGACAATCTCGTTCGAGGTTTATTTACCTAGTTTCGGTGGAATACATCCACTTGTTTTCAATAATAGAAATATTAAAATTACTAAGTCTCTCTAAAAGAGAACAGCGGCAGCGTACCGGAAAATATAGTCGCCATACTAATATGGCATTCTTATAAAAATAGAATAAAGCTGTCCGCTTATTAGCTCCATGAGGTCATCGCCTTAGTTAGCTATTTGATACACAAATGTATCCATATAAACTTCGAACAAGGGAGGTCAGTCGCTCCACACTACTTGACCGCAGCTACAGACGCGTTTCGGGGTATTGCCCCTTTTCAATGCAGCGTAGCCAGCCGTAGGTGTCGCTTCTGACAATCTCTGTTCGATGGTTTTATTTATCTAGTTTCGGTGGAATACATCCACTTGTTTTCAATAATAGAATATTAAAATTAGCTGCCGGTCAAGTAGTGTGGAGCGACTGACCTCCCTTGTTCGAAGGTTATATGGATACGTTTGTGTATCAAATAGCTAACTTAAGGCGATGGCCTCATGGAGCTAATAAGCGGACAGCTTTATTTTATTTTTTATAAGAATGCCATATTAGTATGGCGATAACTATTATATATATAATATATATATATATATTATATATATATATATATATATATTTCCTTTTTGGATTTGGTTTGCAAGATTCTTTATTTGAGTTCGTGTGTTGAAGCATATTCTGTTGTATCTATGGGAGAGTCATTTTCGTTGTGCCTTGCAACCTTTTCAATAGTCGTATGTATATATATATGTATATATATACGACAGAGTTTCAATTTCCGTCTACCAAATCAACCCACAAGTCTTTGGTCAGCCCGAGGCTATAGTAGAAGACACTTGCCCGAGGTGCCACGCAGTGGGACTGAACTCAGAACCGTTGCTTGGTAAGCAAGCTACTTACCACACATCCACTCTTGCTCCTATTTTATCGACGGTGAAAGGATTAAACGCAACGTCGTCCTCGACGGAATTTAAAACCTGAACTTAACGGCAGACGAAATTCCTATTTCTTTACTGCCCACAAGGGGCTAAACACAGAGGGGAACAACAAAGACAGAAAAACGGATTAAGTCAATTATGACGACCTCAATGCGTATCTGGTACTTATTTAATCGACCCCGAAAGGATGAAAGCAAAGTCGACCTTGGTGGTATTTGAACTCAGAACATAGCGGCAGACGAAATACTGTTAAGCATTTATCCCGGCGTGCTAACGATTCTGCCAGTTCACCGCCTTTACATATTAAAACTATTACAGTCCCCGTGTACTTACAGTTCTGCTAATCTGTTCCACTTTGCAGATATAGGTAACAAATCAGTTAATATTACCTTACTTATGTTACCAATTTTCTCAAAGAGTTTTCATAATTGTCACAGACATTTTGTATCCGTCTTATTCTTTACATTTCATGTAGTTTTAAAATTTTTTCGTGCATGTTTACTGATTTCTATCAAATACGATTGACACTATGGCAAACGTACATATGTATCAAGCGTTTCAGGGGGAACATGCTCGTTGGAGCAGCTATAGTTTGTCACTAAATTGGTAAACGACTTCCGCCAAAAGGAAGTTCTTTCTACTATTCATATTTACGAACCAGAAACAAGATTACATTCTAAACGTTTAAACACTAGCACGTTTTTTATCTACCAATATACATCGCAGGATTAGAGTCGTGAAAACAAACTGACATGAAGGTCACAATGGAGCATTTTATCATATTTAGTCCCAAGAGAGGACTAATTATATAGAATTAATACCAAAGTGGTTACTCAAGCTAGGATGAAGTACATTGCGGTTTTTGTATTGTCTCCGGGAATAGATTATCAAAAGCCTCATTTGTTTTCGTTATCGTCGTCGTTGTTGCTGATGCTGTTATCGTACATGTTGAATTCTGGTAGAACTGACCTATATCATCACTTCTGTGATTTGACTTTTTTCTTTTAAGATAAATATCTGTAGTTCTAACATGTGAAAGACCGAAAGACACAATGGATACCGTCGTTCTAGATAAAGCAGATACTACCAGATACAAATTGCAGCTAAACAGCAATAAAAAGCGCTGGTATAGCCGTGTCGTTCACAAATACACATGGCAATGAAGTAATACCTGACTCCGTCGCATTCGTGGCACATTGTGCAAATTCTTTAAATCCCATTTCTATGTCAGCTTACACGTCTTGATTCAAAAAACGCAGATAGAAACTCTGCAGAATACTCTCAGGTATACATCATACCTTTAAATGGTAGACATAATATGTCACCCGGTTTAACACCAAGAACAACAACTGCAACATCAATACCTCGGTATTGAATGCTGTTATGAGTTGACTCTGAGTTTCCATTAAACAGAACGAGTTCTCGACAGTCTGAGAGCAATGGCTCTGTTTTATTATATTCTTCAATTAACCGAATCGGAGTTGATGTGCTTCTAGCAAAATCACCACCGCTTCCTTCTATTTCTGAAGAACCTGAAAAAAAGAAAAAATAAAGAAAAGAAACCAAACATAAGAAAATAAATCATTGGAGGATAAGACAAGAAAATTAAAAAAAAGCAATAATCAAATACTCACAGTAATAACAAACATTTTACTTGAAAAGATCCACCCCCGGCAACATCATCCTAAAATCCTTTATAATTTGTTTTTCTCTTACGTTTTTACCATATATTAATTAATGTAGAAATGCAGATTATGTAGCTAATGCTGAAGATTCATTAAGGAAATCTGACTCTTTTCTGATTATTTCTGTTTAACTTGACGTATCAAACGTGAAATAGCATTAGATTCCATCATATACTGATTACATAGACATCTTAAGTATCATGTTGTTAACGTTGATATATAACTTAACCTCAACAAACGAACAGATGTGGAAAAAATACGCATACATATATACATACTTGCATACACTCACACACATACAAACATACATACGTATATATATATATATATATTATATATAATATAATATATATATGCATGTATATACATTTATTATATATACATATATATATACACCCACACATAAGGAAGTACAACTCTTTCTCTCTTACACACACGCATGATATAATTTTTCTCTATATATATATATATATAATAATATATATATATATATCTATATATATATATATATATATATAATATATATATATATTATATATATATATATATATATATGATGGGCTTCTTCTGGTTACAGTAAACTAAATCCACTCTCACTTTGGTCGTCCAGGGGCTATAACAGAATACACTTCGCCAAGACGCCACGCAGTTGAACTGAACCCGGAACTGTATTGTGAAGGGGTAAACCTCTTACCACACAGTCACGCAAGTGCTTATTACATGTGTGTGAAAGAGAGAGAGAGAGAGAATATTTGTGCGCGCGTCCTATGTGCGCGTGTATGTGTGTGAGTGTGTGTGTGTATCTGTGTGGTTCAAAATCCGTGTGTTTCGTTGTTTCAATTCTATCTATATGATTATGCATATATATTTTTTTATAGTGTATACTTATACATGTCTGCAGTTTACATCTGCAAAGATGGAATAAAAATACGTAATTGTGTACATATATATATATATATATATATATATATATATATGACTGTGTGTATGTGTGTGTGCGTGTGTGCGTGATTGCGTGTGTTTGTAGCTTTGCATGCACCCTGAGTCATGTGAACTGCGATACGAGGATAGAAATTAAAACGCAAATGTATGGAAAATAAAATATTTCTCAAAGATAAGCTGGTAATTCAAACACTCACGTTATCAAAACTATATACGCGTATGTGCACCTACGTAAACATATACATTCATATTCACACACAAATGCATAAAGATATATATATATATATATATATATATATATATATATATATATATATATATATATATATATATATATATATATATATATATATATACATACATATATAATATACACACACACATATACGCACCTTATGGATATTTTTGATAAGAATCCAGTATGCTATATAAATATCATTACACGTTTGTACATACGTCACTTTATAATTAACAGCAATTTGTTTTCATCTCGTTTTGCAAGTTCCAGCCTAGTATTGTAAATACCCTATTCATATAAACGTATATACCTCTCCGTCTACCTCATATCACTGCCTGACAGACAGTTATCTGAAGATCCACGTCGTCTTTTACTTATTAATCCTTTAATTTCTGCTTCCAGCGGTATGATGTTACCCTCCAATAAGTTTAGTTTTTTTTCTTAAAGTAACAATCATAGAGAAGCGGTTGAGGTTATCGCTAGGAATATATAACAAATTATTTAAAATTTTATCATATGGTAATGAGGTTTTTTATTAATACCAAAGCTTGAGTATCCGTCTGCGGTCTATAAAATTAAGTAGCAGATAAAATATTGTGCTTTATTAAATTGACTAATCTATTCCTCACAATTACGTCAAATATAGTTATAATTAATGTTATGTCATTTAAACGGTAAACTGGCAGAATCCTTAGAGCTAAAAAAACATCAATTTACAGCATTGGTGCCAGTTCTTTATGTTCGGCGTGAAAATTCTGTTGACTTCAACTTATTCTTTCAATCCTCCACGATGGATGGAATAAAATACCAGTCACTTACTGCGTCTATAGAATCGACTACTTCCATTCTTCTAAAACATGTCGACCTTGCTCGAAACTGTTGATTTTAATGAATGTGTAATTTCGGTGGTCTGACAGAATCGTAAATGTACCCCACATAAAAAAAATACAGTTCTTAGTTATAACTCATTAAGTTCTGTGTTCAAATTCTGTGGAGGTAGCTTTTCTAATCATCATTCTAGTAGCTGATGAAAATATTATAAAAGCCATTTCTCTTCCTCCAAATTGATTGCATTTTGCTTATATTGGTGATTGTTATTAATATCTATGAATGTTAGAGTGGGGTGCGCACCAGAAAAAATAAAAAGTCCTTCAGATACTAAGTCCTCAGATCATAAGGTGAAGCCATAATTAGTCGAGGTCTATTTTGTTATTGATAACTTTGAGGCTAATAAAACAAATATAAAAATCTTCTATCACATGATCAGTTGTTTCAAACAGTAGGTACGCTAACCATATCTAAATCATTTACTCAAGATACTCTTCGTCTTCTAAGAAAATTCCAAACTTTATTTGCATAGAGAGTTTCATGTCCCTGCCATATTCTTTTCTCTCTCTTTTACTTGTTTCAGTTATTTGACTGTGTCCATGCTGGACCACCGCCTTTAGTCGAGCAAATCGACCCCGGGACTTATTCTGTGTAAGCCTAGTACTTATTCTATCGGTCTCTTTTGCTGAACCGCTAAGTTACGGGGACGTAAACACACCAGCGTCGGTTGTCAAGCGATGTTGGGGGTAAAAGTACAGACACCACACACACACACACACACATATATATATAACATTACAGAGGACTCTGCCCATTCGGAATTCTGGCTCCATAAAAGTGATAAGTCATCAATATATAATATTTTCCATGGATGGGGGAGACATAGAGTCTTATAATTTTAGTTGAAAATTAACCTAACTATTGACATTCATTTCTATTTCTCTGTTCTAGGAGTATATATGTGTGGGTATATTTAAGTTCAAATTAACCTCACATCATTCAAACTCTGCCAGCGGGGTATTTCAGTTCGGTCTGTTGTGGCTTGTAATCCACCTCTGCTGCTGCGTGTGGTAGACGTTTCGTGGCAATTGAATTAAAGCTATGTTACAGGCTCAAGCTTTCGATGCGTCGAGCAGGGTGCAAATCGAAACCACGGACTTACGATTCGGAAATAAATATCTAAACAGTACGCAGCATAAGTACGAATATGTGTGAGTATGTGAATTTGTATGAATGCAAGCGTGCGCATAAATACTCTTTCTCTCTTTTACTCTTTACTCTTTTACTTGTTTCAGTCATTTGACTGTGGCCATGCTGGAGCACCGCCTTTAATCGAACAACTCGACCCCGGGACCTATTCTTTTGTAAGCCCAGTACTTATTCTATCGGTCTCTTGCCGAACCGCTAAGTAACGGGGACATAAACACACCAGCATCAGTTGTCAAGCAATGCTAGGGGGAAAAACACAGACACACAAACACACACCACACATATATATATATATATATATATATATATATACACTCACAGTCACACATAGACAGGTATACACACATATATTCAAGTTTCTCTTATGCTACAAAACGATGTTTCTCATTCACACACATACATCATTACAGACGTGTATGTGTATATCCGTGTGTTTAAATTCAATATGTAGTCACTAGCGTGTATTGCCTTATCTTGATGGAAATTAAAATTAAAATGTATCAGCTTCATGTATTGAAAAATGAAGTATTTCTTAGTTATAAGCATGTAATTCATACACTCACTGTGTAAATTCATATTCACACATACACATACACTCAGCCACACACAACACGAATACATTTACGTAATCTTGCTGTCTAGGCCTAGGTCAAGTGATGATTAAAAACACATATGTATGTGTGTATATATATACATAATTTCAATGATATCATGATAAATATTAGAATGAAGCCATATTCAAAAAAAGAACCGCAAAGATAAGCTAGTAATTTATACATTCACATTATCAGATTCACAAACGTCTGTCTACATACATATAAATACAAATATATACATACGTAGCTGATATGTATGTATATATATATATAATTCTACAAATATATGTATGTTGTGTGTTAATGCAGATACATATAAATATATGTGGCGGAGTGGGGAAGCGTGTGGCCTAGTTGATAGACAGTTTTGCACTCATTATCGTCACATCGTGGGTTCGATTCCCAAAGGCGTGGCGTCTTTCGAAGGCTAAAATGATGCAATCGCATTGTGACCAGTACTGTGTAACAAATTTGTTGGTTAAACTCAACAGAAATAGAACTTCGTTTCGTGTACAGGAATAAAATGTGACTATGGATATAATCTGCTCCCGACATTCAAAGTCATTCAGCGTACCCTGCTTTAATCAGTCTTCTTCAACATATACAAATATTAGTGTTTGAAAATATCCTGTCTTAACAATATGCAATAATTAAATCTGTGAATACTTTGCAGTTGGTGTATACGTTGGGTCAAACGTATCTGAGTTATGAACCAAGTCCTTTCAGTCACGTTCATCCCGTCCACCTTTTGCTCCTCCATCTAATGTACCAGTGTATAAAATACAATGTTACCCAACATTTCTTTCTAGCTCTCCACACAACAACACATACACAAACATACACTCACATTTCGATACTCAAGAAATCAGAAAATGTGTGTGCTCCTCTCAGACAGGTAATTATTGTTGCATAGCAACTATGTTTTCAAAAGAGGTTTTGTAAAATCTATTGCAAGATTTATGAATTACTTACTTAATTTGACTCCACTCTGAAGTAACCTACATCCTATCGAAATTTTAACATGGAACACTTTGAAACACACTGATAATACAACTTATATCGTAAAACGGTCCTTTCTTCATAAGCTGACGACCACTTCACTGTTCATAAAATGGAAATCTTAAACGAATGCCTATATTAAAAACCTGGAGTAGGGATTAAGTCGATTACATCGACCCCAGTGTTCAACTGGCTTTGATTTACTCGGTTCAGTCTGTCTGGCCTTGAGCTTATTTTAGATTACATACCTACACACATACATATCCCCCCCATACATATGTGTGTGGGGGTTTGTGTGTTTGTGTGTTGTGTGTGTGCTTGTGTGTGTGTGTGCATGTGTGTGCGTGTGTGATTGCTGCAAACTCGACTATTGCCATCGACTGATCGAAAGTGGCACACAAGTGAAGGCAACGACCAG
>NC_043009.1:3929396-3946896 GCF_006345805.1 Octopus sinensis
TTATTATTATTATTATTATTATTATTATTATTATTATTATTATCGTCACCATCATCATTGCTGCTGTTATTTGTTTCGATTTTAGTTTGTTGTTTTTTTTTTATTTAGTTATTCCATGTCTGTTTTTCTTTCAAATGATTTTCCCCTAATATATTCGATACCAATTGTTTTTCTCTACTTTTTTTTGTTTTGAATTGTTATTTTTTTAGAAATAGTTTATTAATTCCTGTTTTACATTTTATAAGAGCACATTTATTTACATCGTTCTTTCACTATAACTCTTTCATTACTAGCGTCATTATTATTATTATTATTATTATTATTATTATTATTATTATTATTATTATTATTATTATTGTTATTATTATTATTGTTGTTGTTGTTGTTGCTGTTATTATTATTATTACCATCATCATCATCATCATCATCATCACAATGTTATCTGTATCATAATCATCACCGTCGTCTTCATGGTTGCCAATAATGTTCTTCTTCTTCCTCTCTTTCTTCTTCTTCTTCCTCTCTTTCTTCTTCTTCTTCTTCTTCTTCTTCTTCTTCTTCTTCTTCTTCTTCTTCTTCCTCGTCTTCTTCTTCGTCTTCTTCTTCGTCTCTTCTTCTTCTTCTTCTTATGATTATGATTATTATTATAATAATAATTATTATTATTATCATTATTATTATCATTATCATTATTATTATTATTATTATTATTATTAATAGTAGTAGTAGCAGCAGTAGTAGTAGTAGTAGTAGTAGTAGTAGTAGTAGTAGTAGTAGTAGAGTAGTAGTAGTAGTGACAGTAATATTGGAATTGTCAACATGATCAAGAAGTTGAACATCTGCGTCATAACTGGTATTTCTGATATTATTTTTATTTTTGTATTTTAACGCGTTCGATTTCCCTTCATATCTATTTATATAGCATTGTTATTATTTTTCTTGTTGTTTTTATTATTATTATTATTATTATTATTATTATTATTAGTTTCTTAATAAAGCAAATTAATGATCTGGAGGTGTTAAAATCTGATGGCTGTGTGTTAATTTACAAGTAATTGTGAGCACATATGGACGTCAAATCCGCGTGTGTTAATTACAATCCTCTTGTACCATTCGTAGTTCCATTTGAGAATTCAAGGTAGTCTCTTTTTAACAGATGAAATGACATCAAAATATAGACAAAGAAGAACTACTTATATAAACACAATATTATTTATGTATATATAGCATTGTTTACAAAATATATTGTTATATATATAGATAAAATATTGAATACAATATAGATATATAATGTTACGTATATACATTCTATTGTATATAATATATATATATGTGTGTGTGGGGGGGTGTATACACATAATAAAATATGTATATATGTGTATATGTATATATATATATATATATGTATGAAATGAGATAAGTTGATATAGTTATAAATAAAGATTGGCATATTTACATATACATATACATATATATATATATATATATATATATATATGTGTGTGTGTGTGTGTGTGTGTGTGTGTGTATGTATGTATGTATGTATAATATATATATAGTTATATGTGGTTGGATGGATGGTTGTATTTATATGTCCATTTATATATATCTGTTTTACAAATTATAAGGGAAATTATATAACCTAGTTAAAATTTAAACGCTCAATCTAAATTTTAGCCTCCTTTTACTTAAATGTCAATTCCGAAAATGTTGTTGCGCGTTCTGTGAAGAAAGTAGGAACGAAATAAATAAAAGTGAATAACTAAAGAAATACAAAAATAAATAAATATTCTAACAAATATTAAAGTGGAAGCCATGTTGTAAATTTCGAGAAAGTCTTTGAAGTTGTCCAATTCATGTATAACAAGCCTGACACGTGACCTACTTTACATTATTTTTTTTGTGTTTGTTCTTTTGTGTTTTCATGCTTGCTTCTGTTTGTTTTCATGTTTGCGTCTTTGTTGGTTTTAAGTTGGACATTGCGCAGTTAACTTTTATATTGAATTCTAACTTTGGAACATAAACACAAATGTTTAGTGGAAATCTTTGAGAAGTGTTTGACATTTATTCATTTCTCAGAGGCATTAACCGTATTAATGAAGTGAATTATTTTCAGCTAAGAATTGAAACCGAATTTAAATATTTTTCATACCATATATATAATTATTTGTTTTAGTTTTCATAATCAGTTTCAATTCGATAAAAACAGAGCTTTTTTTTTATAAATTTAAATTTTCCTAAGTATTATCAGATTGACCAATGATATTTTGGGCACTTACATTTGGATCTGCCCAAGCAACAACATCCTTCATAAGTTGAATAGTTTTCACTTGAAATCCAATATTTCCAACGATAATTGCTAAATATTTAAGAAGTACTATATCCGCCGAAAAGTTGTGTTAACAACAAACAAGATGAGGACAAATAACCATCAAATATAAATAAAGTAAATAATGCACTTTTCTGTTGCTTTGAAAACCACACACTCGGTTAACATCCCAATGCACACTTAAACCTATATTGTCATGTCTTCGCCGGTACCCCTTTCGTACTAATATACTTCACTCACTCCAAAGATGATTGAAAGTTTCGTCTTCTTTCCTACAGATTCTGCGTTTGCTCTCTGACAGAGTTTTAGAAAACGCTGCTAAAAATTCAACTGAAGGACACGCGTCATGATATCATGACCGATGTTGTTTACCATTGCTAACGCTAGAGGGAAATAGGTGAAATAACCGAAATTTATAGGACTGGCTTATTTTTATATGTGAGTTGAAAATATATGTTGTAGCTCCATTGATGTATATGCAGAGTGAGTTCTCATATACAAATATAAAATTAGAGCTGGATCTGGCGTTAAAATAAATGATGTCAACGCTTATAATATGCATTTGCGATAACTTCAGCATAACACCATAAATTCAGGAACTGTCTTCAATTTGAAGTAATCTTACTCTTCCCCTCCCAAAAAAAAACATATATTGATATTCATGCTCACTATTTACAGACAGACATACAAACAGACAAACAAACAGATAAATAGACAGATAGATAGAGAGAGAGAAAGAGATAGACAGAGAGATACACAGATAGAAAGATAGATAGATAAATAGACAAAATTACAGACAGACAGACAGATAGATAGATAGACAGGGAAACAGAGAGACAGACAGGGATAGATAGATAGATAAAAAAGACAGACAGACAGACAGATAGATAGATAGATAGATAGATAGATAGATAGATAGATAGATAGATAGATAGATAGATAGATAGATAGATAGATAGATAGATGGTTGGAGGGATGAGTGAGTGGATGGAGGGAAGGACAGAGAAACGGATGGAACGAAAGAGGAATAGACACAGAAAGATGAAAGAGAAAGAAGGAAAGGAAGTAAGGAAATGAAAAGGAAAGAGTAAAAGAGTGATAGAGATTGATTGCAGCGCCGAGTTCATTAACGGAGTGCTGAGCTATGATCACAAATGAATCGTTGGCTCTCCTCTGGCAGGGAGGTCGTCATTGAAAAATATGTCGATATATTGAGCACTCGAATATCAAAATAACCATGACACGAATTCTCTAATTAATATCAAAAATAGATTCTTTTCCCACGCAAAATGTACAAATTCACACACACACACACACACACACACACACACACGCGCGCGCGCGCGCGCGCACACACACACATGCATAGACATACGTGCATGTGTATATGTATATATATATACATACACACACACACACACACACACATATATATATATACACATATATATTTATCGATATACATATAGATATACTTATAATTACATATATATACACACATTTAAATATATGTATATATAATATATATATATTATATATATACATATATATACACACATATTTATTATTTATATATATATATATACATGTATACGTAGGCATACATATATATTAAATATATATATATATATATATATATATATTATATATATATATCTATATATATATCTATGTGTGTGTGTGTGTGTGTGTTTTACGGAACCTGATCGACTTTCGATTGCCGATAGTAGCTATTTTAGTTGTCTGTTCGCCTATCAGTGGCTCCGAAATATATGCTAATAATACGACTCACAATTTCCTTTCTGATGAATTCAGTTGACCTGATATCCCTTCGATGGATGCCATTGATTAAGTAAGATGAAGCTTCTAGCTTTACATACTTAAATTCGTGATACACGTAATACGATCATTCGGAAAACCGTACGCACACAGGTGTATGAGGTGAGTTATCAAGAGAAAGATAGGTAGCTAGCTAGCCAGATAGATATATAGATAGATAGGTAGATAGATAGATAGATCGATAGATAGATAGATACATACATACATACATACATACATACATACATACATACATACATACATACATACATACATACATACATACATACATATACTAGTATATGATCATTTACGTGGCGCTCTTAACATTACAGTTGCAGTCGTACAATAATTTGTACACACAATTTTTTTGTATATATGTGTGTATGTGTATATTTGCACACCTGTGTGTGTATATGTATGTGTATGTATGTATATGTGTGTGTCTTTGTGTTTGTTCTTGACCACCGCTTAACCGCCGGTGCTTGTTTCTTTATGCATCCGTAACTTAAGGGTTTGGCACGACACACCGGTAGAATAATTACCAGGATGTGGAGTTCCTTCCTTGAAATAAAAACCTTCATTGCGGTGCACCAGCTTGGTCGTAATCCACTGACTGAAAGAAGTGAAACATAAAGAAATAAAAGACTTATATAATCATATATGCATTTGTGTAGGTGGGCGTGCGTGTATGTATGTATATATATATTATATATATATATATATATATATATATATATATATCAGATCATCCCATAAGTAATGTCCGGATTTTAGATATTGAAAACAAGTGATCAAATCTTACATTTAAATGAAACTTAATCAGCAATATTACTTCTATGTTTATCTATGACATCTTTCCATCTACTCGAAAGCTTTTCAATTCCATTAGTTAAAAACTCTTTTGGTTTTAACGAGAAGAACTCTGGAAGGTCAGTTTCGACTTCCCCAGGTGTTTTGAGAGTTAATCCAAATAATTATGTAAGCTACGGAAGAAATGGTAATCTGAAGGAGCAAGTTCTGGGGAATAAGGCAGGTGAGCAATTTTCTTCCAGCCAAGTTCCTCGATCTTCGGTGGCTTGATCATTGCAATCTGGGGTCTCGCATTCTCCTGTTGAAACACCACTCCCTTTCGATTCACTAAAGCAGGCCTTTTTTTCTTCTTCACAGCTGTGCTCAAACACTCTAATTGCTGAGAGTAGATGTCAGCATTGATTGTTGCATTAGTTGGTAGCAACTCAAAATGGGTGACTCCTTTGCAATCCTAGCAAAGAGGGAGAAGAACCTTTTTTTCGCATGGAGTTCCATTTTCGATTGTTACTGGGCCTGTTCCTCTTCCTCAAGCCAATGTCTGCGATATTTAACGGTTTGATAAAAGATCCATTTTTCATCACCAGTCACCAGTTTGTCCAAAAAGGTCAAGATGAGTTTACGAGAACGAACAGAAGAATAGATATCCACTCAGGATTTGTGGCTAGCTTCAGACAAATTATGAGGCACGCAATTTCCGAGTTTTGGGACCTTTCTAAGCTGCTGAAGATATTGCTTGCTTCTCAATTCTTCAACTGAAACTGCATATTTTTTTCAAGTTCTGCCAAAAAGAGGTTGTCATCAAACTCAACTGGATATCTTGTTCAGGCCTCATCTTCAAGGCCGAAATCTCCACTTCTGGATTTTCAAAATCATCTTCTACAAGTTCTTTCTTTCAGGCACTCGTCTCCATAAGCTCCATCATTATTTTGAGTCACTTCATCTGCAGAGTTACCATTTTTAAACTTGTAAAGCATTATGTAACTCAAATGCTCATTAGACACTTCCATGCTTAAAGAACTATAATTAGTGAAAATTCAATTAGGTTATCCTGCAAAATAAAGTTTAATTAGTTTACATATGTCCCAAAAATACATATAAATATTACTTGATGATATTAGACATTCTAAAATACTGTTAAAGCATTTACAAATTGAAAATATAGAAGTCCGGACATTACTTATGGTATGTCCTGATATATATATATAGTTGGAATATACAAAAAAGACGAAGACGGATGTGTAAGCAACAAACAGATGTATTAGTTTAACGCTCGGGAAATGAGAAAGTCTCTTACGTTTCGAGCCTACGCTCTTCAACAGAGAGGAACACAGTAATAAGCTGAAAGAGAAAATAAAATATATGTATATATAAATGTATAGGTATACACACACACACACATACACATATGTATATGTATATAATATATATAATATATATATATTATATATATATATATATATATATATATATATAGAGAGAGAGAGAGAGAGAGAGAGAGATAGATAGATAGATAGATAGATAGATAGATAGATAGATAGATAGATAATAGATAGATAGATAGATAGATAGATAGATAGATAGATAGATGAGGTGTATTCTATTAAGGACGTAATAGGGCCAGTTGGATGTGATAGCAAGAAATCAAACATCAAATATTTACTTACGGAGAAACAGATTTTATATCACCTGAAGAGATACAACTAGGCCCTATTATACAGGTAAACCCTCAGTTAATTAAAATTTAAATCCTGTATATATATCCATCTATGTTTTAACGAAACATGTGTAGTGGTCATTAAAATGCTGCCGAATTGTATCTCATCTTACTTTTGTCTATTTATTCTTTCAGTTATATATATATATATATATACCGGAGTAAACACATAAATGTAAAACAAGGTGGAAAAAAGAGTACTCAAATACCAGTGGTAGAGTAATATATATATATATATATATATATAGTTAAAAGTTATAGAAAAACAATGACGAAGACAGGTGTAGGAACAACAAGCAAGTGTATTACTTGACGCCTAGGAAATATCTTTCACGTTTCGAATCTACGCTCTTCGACAGAAAGGAATAAGAGGAAATACATAGAGAGATTATGAAAAAAAACGTGTTGAGCTCAGTGGTCCAACAAGACGAATATCTCTCTCTCTCTCTCTCTCTATATATATATATATATATATGTATATATTTATGGATAAATCCACATGTATATATATGTGTATATATATATATATATATGTATATATGTGTGTGTATATGTATGTATATACACACACGTATATATAGATACACATGCATATGTATTTATGTACATATTTGTGTGAATGTATATACATATGCATGTATATATGTATCTAAGCACATATTTAGTACATATATAACTGACAAAACGAGAAAGAAATCTCGCTTGTTCTTATGCGTTGGGGCAGACGCTAAAGTAATTGTAAAACATGAAATTCAAAACGTTCGGCTTTATACTACAACATGAAGGAACTAAATAGAATCGCATTTGCATCAACAAACAAACGCATATTAATACAAACATGTCTTCATATTACAAGACAAACGTAAATATGGCGGATTCCAAAGCAAATATTTTTTCAATCGAAATGGCAGGATCGTAATTGTGGAATATAAATAAGAGAAACATAGAATATTTAAGAACAAAAGCCGTTATGGAGTAAACAATATTTAGTTAGTAAACAGTATTTATAAATGAGAGAAGCGATGGCTGGTACAATCAGTAGGTCGACACACGAAATAACTTGTTGAATCGCCGTATGGCTAAGAATTACAATTAGCAACCACAGAGTGCAGGTTTCGATCTCATTGTGGTGGACCTTTGGCAAGTAGCTTTTGATCTACGTCTATAGAACGAAATCGGGTTGAGAGAAATCGCGAGAAAGTCATTCGAATGATAATTACCACTCACCCCTCACTGCTGTTTAGGCCCCTGTATTAACCTTCATCGAGCTAAACCATAATCAAAGGCTTTCCAACCGTGACTATCCCATCTTATTTTTTTTATAAGAACATATTATAACAACACCACATTGTCGAGTGTGTACTTATTTGGGGCATGTGTTGTGAAGTTGATTTGGTAGCAATTTGTTACAGGTTGACCAACGACTGTCATAGAGTCACTCTTTTTTGTAATTCGCTGAATCCTCCGGTGCGATTTGCAGAGCAGAGTCCAGTTATGGTCCTGTGAATTGTAAGGATGTATTCGTTGAAAGTCTCGTTCAAGAAGAAACGACAAATGCTGTCTCTTTCATTTCCTCCCGTTAGGGACAGATGCATTGCTAAAGTTCATAAGCAAAGCTATAAGATGTTAAACCACTTTACGCTTTGGTACCTAATCCTGATGATGTCAATTTTTCAGTTAGGAATATGATAGAAGGGTAAATGTTACACAACGACCAAGAATATATGTGCTGTGTATACATACGAACATGTATATGCGTGTGTGTATGTGTGTGTATGTGTGTGCAAGAGTTTGTATATATGTATATAATTAAAGAGTGACACGGAAAATGGAAGATATGAGAATCTGTATTGATCAATGCAATCGTTTCTCCCCATCTAGCTTCGATCTTTCGCAGATGGGATACTGCAGAACTGGTCTAGGTGTATTCGTCAGTGTAGATGTCACCTGAGGAGGCACATCTACTCCGAGGGCTATACCTAAACCAGTTCTACAGTATCTCACACTCGATGGTTCGATGCTAGATGGGTCGAAATGATCGTAGTGAAAATGAAGATCCACTTATCTTTCATCTCCCCTCTCTCTTATCAATTACCCAACAAACACTAAGCCAGTGAACGTCCGTAACCAGCAAACTACCAGGTGTATACCATACGATTTGTGAACTACTATGTATGTATATGTGTACTTTATGTATATGTATATGTATGTATATATATATAATATATATATATATATTTATGAATACAATAGACACACACATATATATAAATATTATATATGTTTATATATATATATATATATATATATATATATAGAGAGAGGAAGAGAGAGAGAGAGATACGTGTGTGTGTGTGTGTGTGACTTTGGTGTCTTACAAAATCTAACTAGGAGCAACGTTACGTTGACCGTCATTCGAGAGTCAGGTATTAATAAATTAAACTCCGTTGATGAACTGGAAATTGGTTAATCGACTAGAACTGTTGTCTGCTAGTGATATGGCCTCGTGCTAATGAGAGAAAAATCAGCTTTCACTGTGAAAATGGATTCGTTCTAAACGGGAACTACAAGGGGTTCTTTGAATATCTCAGAATATTTTGCATTGTTCTTCTTTGTTATGGATTCTGATTTGAAATCCTGGTATAAAAATATAAAATCTAAAACAAAAAAATCGAAAGTTAAAGAATTCGATTTCAAAAACATTCCAATTTGAAAATCCAAACTTTCATTAGTCTGTGATCGATGAAGTAAGTATCAAGCATGACCTGGCATCAATTCAATCAAATCCAATCAGATGAAATCGAATATTATCCTCTCTTCCAAAATTTTCAATTTCTCATATGAAAACGGAGTGGAAAAATCAATATTTACAATTAAGTTGACGAGCGCCAAAGAGCAAGTTGTAATTTCTCGAGAAATCGAGATCGTAAAAATGGATCAATCAACATTTGATGGTAATTCATTCGACTTACGCTGCTAATCACTGGTGGGAAAAATAGTATTAACGTCAAAGGATCTAATTTCTAGCTCTTAAGGCACAAGTCTTGAAGGGATCCGGTGTTTGGATCAAACTGTCAGAAAGAGCAGCAAAATTTCCTTCAAACCTCACACTTCTAAGAAAAAAAAAATAATAATAATTTGTATGAGGTGTAGTATTAACGTCAAAGCATCTAATTACTGTGCCTTAAAGAACAGGTCTTTAAGGGCTCCAGTGTTTCAAGCAAACTGCCAGAAACAACAGCAACATTTCCTTCAAAACCACACTCTGGCACTAATAAAAGGAGAGAAAAATAAGCAATTTGTTTGAGGCATTATGGGGTTACGATATTCGTTGAAGTAAGACTGGACGCTAACGGCTTTAAAATCAAATACTGCTCAAGCAGAAGATCTGAAAATTAAACAATCACAATATGATGCCTTGTACTTCGATAAATAGGAGCGGTTGGTTTGCTAATTTTGATTGAAAATACAAACCAACATGGCAGCCTTTATATGCTTACTGAATCTCCAAGAACATATAACGAATTCTTCATCAAATAATACTACCCAGTTTTAAAAACGGGAATAGCTGCAATATTAGATACTAAAGTCTTTGATAGCCTGAAAAGGAGAGGGCGTTCTAGGCCGGAATGCATTTGATTAATGCTGGATCGAGGTTGATTTGGAGCGAGCTAATTAGCAAAAACAGAATAATAAATGAATAAAAAAGAAACGAAAACAAACAAATAAGAGAGCTATGAATATATAGAATGGATGAAAAAGATTCGGCGTCAGGTATCCCTTGTTAATGACATTAATGAGAAGCAAAGTGACTAATTTACCGTTTCATTACAGCTTCGTCAGGAAAGTCAAAGCAGCGACAATGACACCTTTTATTAGTGTCACTCAGATCGATAGCAGTAAGGGAGATCGTTATTCTGAAGCTGGGTAACCTGGCCGGAATGCCTGCAACAGAATGAGCTCTGCTATAAAAACCCAAGCGTATCCTGGTGCTGGAGTTAAACCGCCTCAAGGATTATGTCTAAGACCCAAGAACATAAAATGCAAACAAGCTGATACACTTTACTGTCCGATGTGGTAACTTTTCCACCATCCCATCATTAATTTTATTGACACTCAAAGTATGATGAGCCAATTTCATCTCAGGGAGATTAAAACTCTGAGTGCAGTGAGCCAAAACTAAAGTGCAGAGCATTTTGTAACGCAAATGACTTTGTCGGGTATTCTCTTTTACTCTTTTACATGTTTCAGTCATTTGACTGCGGTCATGCTGGAGCAGCGCCTTTAGTCAAGCAAATCGACCCCGGGACTTATTCTTTGTAAGCCCAGTACTTATTCTATCGGTCTCTTTTGCCGAACCGCTAAGTGACGGGGACGTAAACACACCAGCATCGGTTGTCAAGCAATGCTAGGGGGACAAACACAGACACACAAACATACACATATATAATATACATATATACGACAGGATTCTTTCAGTTTCCGTCTCCCAAATCCACTCACAAGGCATTGGTCGGCCCGGGGCTATAGCAGAAGACACTTGCCCAAGATGCCACGCAGTGGGACTGAACCCAGAACCATGTGGTTGGTTAGCAAGCTACTTACCACACAGCCTATATATCTCTATGATGTATTTGATATTTTTTAACCGAGCAAATTACGTGATTGAAACCATGCATTTCTCTCATCACGTACTACAGTGAACAACTGTAAATATACATTATTTACATTATTTGCATTATTTACATTTGACGGATATTTGTCCTCATCTTGTTTGTTGCTTACACAACGTTTCGGCTGATATACCCTCCAGCCTTCATCAGGTGTCTTGGGTAAATTTCGAACCTGTGTTCTCATTTCTAAGGCATTTTTATCGATATTATTATTATTACTTTCATTATTATTATTATTACTATTATTATTATCATTATTATTATTATTATTATTATTATTATTATTATTATTATTTTATTATTATTATTATTATTATTATGCAGGTTACTGCCTGGAATCGAACTCGGAATCTTGGGGTTACTAGCCTGCGCTCTTAACCACTACACCATATGCTCACGGGCAGTGACATGAATAATATAAATAATAATAATAATAACAACAACAACAACAACAACAATAATAATAATAATAATAACAACAACAACAACAACAACATCGAAAATACCTTAGAAATGAGAACCGAGGGTCGAAATTTCCCCCAGGACACCTGATGAAGACTGGAGGGTATATCAACCGAAACGTTGTGTTAACAACAAACATGATGAGGACAAATATCCGTCAAATGTAAATAACGTACATAATTCCTCCTCTCTTAAATATAGAACTTAACTATAAATATATTGTACAATATTGGTACAAATTTGGAACAAGGCGAGCAAGTTCAAGAAGTAGATAAGTCGATTACATCGATCCAAGTACTCAGCTGGTTCTTATTTCATCGACCCCGAAAGTTGACTTCAACGCAATTTGAACTGAGAACGTAAAGACAAACGAAACGCTGCTAAGCTTTTTGCTCGGCATGCTAACATATAATGTACAATATTTGTACTTTAAAAAAAGAGGGTTTCTAACATACCAGCAACTCATAAATTTGTGTTCAAAGTTGCACTGATTAAAAATCAATACCGGCAAGTTGCTAAAATTATGTTATGGTCGCAAAAATAATTAAAGTTAAGTCAACTGCGATAGTATTTGAACTGAGAACATGAACAGACATAGCAAATAGCGTCAAATATATGTAATCTATTCTTTCTTAGTCACAGTGCTTCAAAGGGATTTAACAAAATTCAATTAACTTTAACGAAGAAAGAATTTATAAAGTATTCAGGGATTAGACAGTGTTACGTAAAAATTAGGGAAATGGTGAGGATGTTATACGATATACAGGTTAAACATTTATTAAACCATGAATAATATGATATTATATAGAGCCCACGGATCTTTTCGGTTTGAACGGCAGTTTTTAACATAATTTCTAGGTAACTAAAAAAATTTAAACTTCATATACTGGTAGAATGTGTTTATAAAACATATTTTTCTCTTGGCTTTATTGAGAAAATTCTATAGTTTGTAAGATATTTGTTGTGTTTTTTTCTTCAATTTCTGCAATTTCAACCAATCCATTGAGGTAAAACACATTCTGTGCCGTATGAATATGTCCCTCGTTTAAGAAACAGATTGGGTTTATTTACATTTGTTAAGAAAAAAGATACCATCCCCCCACCCCTAACCCTAACCCTAACTTACCCTAACCCTAAAACAGATTGAATTGCAATAGATCGATACTAGGGTCATAATTATGGGTGACAATTTCATATGACACCGCTAAAAAAAATGCCATTCAAACCGGAAAGATCCGAGCCCACTATTATGGAAGCAAGATCTAGTTTAAATTTCTAACACCTAAAAATCATTTAGAATTATCTGCTGACACAAATGGGTAATCTCTGACGAGATTGTGCGGGGCACATCTCAACTCTATCATTCGCGATTCCTCGTACTAATTTCTGATGCACCGTTTAGCATTTTTAAAATAGTAAAATATCATACTAGCCAACATCCTATCTCTTTTCCTTATAAATTTCTCAGAAAACTCCCGTGAGAAATTTATGAATATTCTGTTCTTCCGCATGTTAATATTTCTTTTCTTCCGAAAATGCTTCGCCTATGAAAATTTAGGATGCTTTGCCATACATGTCTACTGTGGCCTCACTTTTATAAATCCCATAATGTTTTCCTGGAGAGGTGAGTTTCCTAACATTTGTTTTCTCTCTTAAATTAGATTTCTCTCAATTAACCACTTGAATTTTCAGCAACGGCTATTTATTGTAGACCTCAAGCATGTTTCTTACGCTTTACAAGACGACGAGAGAAATTCCTACGGGCAAAGCGAGGGTGACTGGAACCTTGATACCAAGGTCGGGTATGTCGTGAGTTCCTTCTCTATTTTTTAATATCTATGAATGATGTTGTTCTTGAAAGTAGCTTTTGTTCCTCATGATGTAACCTACACTTTCAAAACCCTTACAGTTTTGCAGGTTTTCTGAAAATATAGATAGTCTTTTCTACTCTAGGCAAAAGGCCTGAAATTTCTGGGGAGGAAGTCAGTCGATTAGATCGATCCCAGTACGCAACGGCCCCGAAACGATGAAAAGCAAAGTTGACCTCGGCGGAATTTGAACTCAGAACGTAAAGACAGACGAAATACCTATTTCTTTACTACCCACAGAGAGGACAAACAAAGACAGACAAACGGATTAAGTCGATTATATCGACCCCAGTGCGTAACTGGTACTTATTTAATCGATCCCGAAAGGATGAAAGGCAAAGTCGACCTCGGTGGAATTTGAACTCAGAACGTAGCGGCAGACGAAATACGGCTAATGATTCTGCAAGCTCGCCGCCTTGTGAAAACAGATATTAGTCAAGCTACGGCTCGCGATCAGAGTACTGGCCGAAGGTACCACGCGTTGTGATACATCCCAGAGTTGCGAAAGGAACTTCTTCACTACACCGATATTTCTGCCAATGTTTTCTCTATAAAAAGTTTGCTGGCATTACACCTAGTTTCGCCACATAGGAGAATATATCTTGATCTGTGAGAATTGAAGGTTTCATATATATGAAATTTTTGGAGACTCCGACTTCGCCATATTTCAGAGAATACCAAAATCATAATACTGTGAGTCATGCATATTCTTACAGACCGAAATTTCAAGAAATCGAGTAATTGATTGGATCATATACCAATAACAGAAATGTCTTTTAATAGATGACTCACTTCCAAAAGATGGGGGCTTAATGAAGATAAACAAAAATATTCAAATATAGAAAACTGCCAGTAAGAATAAGCAAAATCTAACTATATAAATACAAAAGGAGGAGACCCCACATAATAATAGGTACATTTTGAATGTTTAAAAACCAGATGTAGAAAGTGATGTTAGAAAAACATAGAGACTTGCAAATGGATAGAATATAGGGAAAATAACGCTGATATGCACTTTCGCATATTTTAAAGAGAATGCTGAACCTAAAATAGGAAAAACACAGAAACAAGACAAAACAGTGCAAGTTCTCAAACCACAAACAACTATAATAATGTGACAGCTAAAATAATAATCTATTATCTTTTACCGTTTATTCTTTTCACTCATTGGAATGCACATATACAAGAGCACTCCTTTGAAGGGATCTGAAGGGGTTTGAAGGGGTTTTATCGACTAAATCGACCCCGGTACTTATTTTTAAATCTCCTTCTTACTCTTAAGCACAATTTTACCAAATGTGTCAGTTATGATGACATACAAGAAAAGATCTAAAACCGGTTGCCAAGGGGGGTAAACACAAATACATGCACAAATACTCTAACATATGTATATATACATATATATATATAATATATATATATATATATATATAATATATATATATATATATATTATATATAATATATATATATATATATTTATATATATATATATATATATATATATATATATACATATATATATATAATATATATATATATACGTACATTCTTTTATTGCTTTATTTCTTTTACTTATTTCAGTCATTTGACTTCGGCCATGCTGGAGCACCGCCTTTAGTCGAAAAAATCGACCCCCAGGAATTATACTTTGTAAGCCTAGTATTTATTCTAACGGTCTCTTAGACCGAACAACTAAGTTACGAGGAGGTATACACACCGCCATCGGTTGCCAAGCGATGGTGGGGGAACAAACACAGACACAAACACGTACATATACACACATATATGCATATTTACATATATATATATATATATACAACGAGTTTCTTTCAGTTTCCGTCTACCAAATCCACTCACAAAGCTTTGGTTGGCCCGACGCTAAAGTAGACGACACTTGCTCAAGGTTCCACGCAGTGGGACTGAACCTGGAACCATGTGGTTGGCAAGCAGGCTACTTACCACACAGCCATTCCTATATAAAAAGACAAAGAGAGAGAAAGAAATTTAGACAGAGAGACCGAAAATTAGTTAGCAAGCTAGTTAGGTAGATAGATAGATAGATAGATAGAAAGAAAGAAAGATAGATAGATAGATAGATAGATAGATAGATAGATAGATAGATAGATAGATAGATAGATAGATAGATAGATAGATAGATAGATAGATAGACGACGAACTTTCACACGGTTTCCTGAAATTACTTGGTAGCAAAGCGAGCTTGTTAATTACAAAAGCCATGATTGCGTCTTTACAAAGTAATAAAAACAAAAAAACAGGTAGGATATTAATCTTCTGTCAATTTGTTTATATGTGTTCGTGTTGCTAGGTGAGGTACCCACGATCAGAATCATTCTAGACATGACTATCACGTTTTTGAAATATGGTTTACGTCAGACTTCGTCATCCTATATCTTAGTCCTGTGTGATTTGAGATACATGTGTCTACAGATTGTAGGAGAGTCTGCTACCATTTTTCTGGATACCACACAGTGTTGTGCACAATGAATAACTAAACATCTCTCTGCAAGACGTTATATTAGTACATGTTTGTAATAAGATATTCGCTTAATTACCTATGTAAACACACATTAGTTCTCATATTAATGAAGTCAGATACGACTTTCGATTTGTGAAATAGGGTAATACATAACTAAAACGGTAAACGAACAATTTCTTCAAGCTCTTCGTAGAGCTAAAACCACCATGTTTCCAGATTCCAGGATGAATTCCAGGATGAATTCCCTAGGTAATTCCAGGATGATTCCAGGATGAATTCCCTAGGTAAGAAACCACATCTAGAAGTTCTTTCATTCTTAGATTTATCTCAATGAGTATTCTGACAATGCGTTGGTGCTACATGTGGATATATCCCCGGCCACTAGATGTGCTCAGAAGTTGCTGAATTTGTTCAGGACATTCTTATAATACTGACTGGGAGAATCTCGCATTCTTTACCGGATTTTAGGTCGACAAGACACAATTATATAAAACTTTTTATTACAATCTAGTTATATCATTATTCTCTGCGGCTCGTTGCACGTGACTTCCTACAAATCTGGGCAACTGCGGACCCAACTAATTACCCGAAACGAACCTGCTAAACTGTTGGTAAACCTACCACCCCGGGAAGCAGATACCAGTGAGTACAAGAATGGCTAGGAAGAATGTGAAGTGCAGGACTACAGCGATGATGGGTCGGCAATCATTTAACTGTTGATATGTTTTCACTGTGGGAGACGACACTGTTGAGTGGTTTTCTATTCATGGTAAAGAAATATTGTGCAAGGACCAGGGTTGGTGGGCGAAAACAGATTCAAAAGAATTGTGACATGTTTGATAGGAAATAGGCAGTCAGAATTGAGGGAATTTTAACAATTTTAGAGAGATAATAACTCTGAGATGGAGGGGAGAGAGATATGATAAGGTTAGACAGATAAGGATTGAAAGTCAACTGGGTGCGATTGAAGAAAGTTGCTTCAATTTGAGGTTGTCAAAATCATTTCCGCATACAACGTATTTCTACACACACACATACACACACACACGCAACACAAAAACACACGCGCGCGCACTTTCAAAAATTAACATGTGTATGGGAAAAGTTGGTGTACGACCCTGTTTATGGTGCTATCAGACATGGCTTGATCGAAACCTGTCTAGGTTACTATGTTATGTGTATATATATATATATCTGTGTGTAGAGATAGAGATAGAGAGAAAGAGGTAAGCTGATAGATAGATAGATAGATAGATAGATGGAAAGAGAGATATTTATAAGCAACTGTGCTTGTAAAATGTATCTCTTTTAGCAGTATGGCTT
>NC_043009.1:3951896-3955944 GCF_006345805.1 Octopus sinensis
GACCTTGGCGGAAATTGAACTCACAACGTAACGACAGACGAAATACCGCTAAGCATTTCGCCCGGCTTGCTAACGATTCTGCCAGGTCCTCGCCCTGTCATTGTAGCCATCATAGTAATATTCATTGCTAGTCGATGTCGTTGTCGCTGTCGTCTTTTATAAAAACAGTAACATCGGTACTATAAGTACCGCCACCACCAACGCCGATATTTTTGCCTTCGTCAGCATCATCATCATTTCCATCATCCATCATCATCATCATCATCCCGATACCAAACATTGGAATGACGATCTCGGTCAATACCACTACATAGTTATCCATGATTTGGGTGACATACTTTTCCGAATTTCCAGTGTGATGTGGTTCCCGGTAAAAGTTTATTATCAAAACAACAAACGAAATAATGAAGCTAGAATAAACACGCTGTTAATTCTCCGAGATACAAGAGATCTACTTTTGCATCTGGTGCCTCTTCTGATTATCTTTCATTGTTTCTTGACCAGCGTCCATCGCCATCGAGCTCAGCACTTTTGAAAATCCAAAAGAAATCGTGTATGAGAGAATAGTGCCAACCCCTGAGCTATATTTTTAATCCAACTCTTTTCTAGTAACATTTGAAACTTTATCTATAGTCTCGTTAAATCAACTAAACTTGAAACCACAGATGATACAGTTCTATATTTAAGAGATGTGGAATTATGTTCAAACTTTACATTATTTACATTTGTCGGATATTTGTCCTCAGCTTGTTTGTTGTTAAAACAACGTTTCGGCTGATATACCCCACCAGCCTTCATCAGGTGTCTTGGGGAAATTTCGAAGCTGTGTTCTCATTCCAATGGCATTTTCGATGTTAGTATTATTATTATTATTATTATTATTATTATTATTATTATTAGTGTGTCAAAAGCCAGCTGGAGGATATGTCTTCCTGGGGCTACAAGCTAAAGTAGCATCAACCCTTAAGGGTTAGCCACATTTAGGTGGCAAATATACTTCACAATGTCGTGCTGCTTCTGTTTATATCTTGCTCAGAGATTTATTATTGCCCCTTAATAGTTTATTCTACATTTATATTTCCAAGTTGCTAGTATTATTTCATTGTGAGAGAAGGTGGCAAGACAACAGAATCGTTACTGAGACAGAAAAAATGCCTAGCGGCGTTTCTTACGTACTTACGTTCTGAGTCCTTCGGGATCGACTTTGCCTTTCATCCATTTCAAGGTCGAAAAAAATTAGTACCAGTTGTGTACTGGTTTGATGTAAACAATTACCTTAGTTGGAGACTACCGCCAGGTGTTCTACATTATTTGATGATACCATAGAATGGTTAATACCTTATCTAGCACTATTGAAGAACATTCATTCTTTTGCCTCCAAAGAACTAACATATAACTCTCTTCACAGACCTTTCACTTTGTGCTTTGAGCAAAGCCGATTTCTTTGCAGTAGATTTGTTATTTTCTGAAGTACTTAAAACAATGCTCATCTGTATACACAATACATAATATATTCTCCACTGTGTCATTTTTAGCTCTATGCATTTCTCTCTATGTGCACTTTGAGTTATGTATACTTATGTCTGTATCTACAGTTTGTTGGGACTTAGTTTGGCGACTTTTTATGCTTCCTTTCTTCAGGAACATCGTGATCAATTACTCTTTTTTTACTTGTTTCAGTCATTTAACTGTGGCCATGCTGGAGCACCGCCTTTAGTCAAGCAAATCGACCCCAGGACTTATTCGTTGTAAGCCTAGTACTTATTCTATCGGTCTCTTTTGCCGAGCCGCTAAGTTACGGGTACGTAAATACATCAGCATCGGTTGTCAAGCGATGTTGGGGGGGACAAAGACACACAAATACGTATACACACACACACACACACACACATACACACACACACACACACACACACACACACGCGCATATATATACGACGGGCGTCTTTCGGTTTCCGTCTACCAAATCCACTCACAAGTCTTTGGTCGGGCCGAGGATATAGTAGAAGACACTTGCTGAAGGTGCCACGCAGTGGGACTGAACCCGGAACCATGTGGTTGGTAAGCAAGCTACTTACCACACAGCCACTCTTACGTCTTAAAACTTGAACGCTGCGGGCAGGATTCGAACCTGCGCGGGTATAACCCATTGGATTTCAAGTCCAACGCCTTAACCACACCACAGCCACAATTGTAGAACATAAATATTGAAATTATAGCTGAGATAAAGTTAGTTGAAATGGAGGACTAAAAATCATTTAAATATTGGAAAAGAACTAATTGTGTCATGATTTGCACTGGATATCAAAATGGAGAGATAAGCACCGCTGTTCAATGATCTGTGAATGTGTAAATGTAGTAAGGCGTGATTTAGCTACAGTGGAAAATCACGAAGCCGTGGCCAGCAGGAGGAGGCACAGTTTCCGTTGTGACTGCTCCGCACGCCTGGATTCATCCAGCATGTAATGGACATGAACTTAGGCTCAATTCTGACGGCTGTGTGAAACTGCTGAAGACTGTTGCGAAATCCTGATTAGAGCAGGTTGCAGCTGGAAGCAGTATTGAAGGAATATTCGGCACATCATCACAACTCCGGAAAGTGTCAGAAGAGGCTGATCGTGGATTTTTAAGTCTGCCGCGTCACCCTCAATTTCTGTCCTCCTAATTCCCCCTGATTCTAGTAATCCCGCTTTACGCTGTAACAAGACTGAGCTGGTGGCCAAGATCAAAGGGGTGTTCGTTCGAAAATCTTCTCAGGGATACAGTTAGGTGAACATGCACTAGTTCCAGAAACTTGTCGAGGCCATGACGGAAGCTGAGGGGTGTCACTTTGAGTACATTGTTAACTCCAGGTCATAATCTATTTAATATGTTATGTGCTGTAATATATTTTTTACATATGGAGGGCACATTGCGTTTTACATAGATACATGTAAATATATGAATGTATACATATGTAAATATATGTGTATAAATGTATATATACATGTATATACGTATATCTGTGTGTGAGTGCGTGTGTATACACTTATATATGCAACATGCATATGCATATATATACATAATATATATATATATATATATATATATATATATAAATATATATATTATATATATATAATATATGTATATCTATGTGATCATGTGATCACGTGACCGACCAGACTACAGATGTTGCTATACATCGCTGGTCACAATGCATTCGCATTGTTTTAGCCTTCGAATGACGCCACCCCGCTGGCTAAGCGAGCAGGCCAGTATATATGTATTATACGCACACACACACACACACACACATATATATATATAATATATATTGAGAGAGAGAGAGAGAGAGAGAATATACATAAAATATATATGCATATATATATGTATATATATATATATACATACACAGATACACACACACACACACACACACACACACACTCACATATATATATATATATTATATATATATATATATATATATATATATATATATATATATATATATATATATATATACTGCTTTAGGGTGCCCGCCGGCAAGGGCAATAAGAATATTAATATATTTGATGTTGGCAATTACATCTAATTGGTTTTAGTAATAAAAATTAAATATTATCCATTAGCGCATTATTATTATTGTTGTTGTTGTTGTTATTTTAATATCTGTCTTATTGATCTGTGACCATACTGTGTCTACACTTTCAAAGTTTTCTCTTGAATGTATTATCCCTGCTGAATATCTGACAGATATCTTATCGCTTTTGGAATGAAGCAAAGCGAAGTCGATCTGTGTTTGAACTCAAAATATAACTTTCCCTCATTGAATACCACGAAATGCCGACAGTCTATCGATTACATTACCGACATTTCAACATACATTTGTATACACCCGACGGAATTTTCTGTTGTTCATATTTATCAGGTTTCATTGGGGAGGCTTTGGTCGACTGAGTATGTGATTGAACCATGAGATTGCAAAATGAACTGTTTAAACATATGGGCATACCGACAGGTCCACAACTACACAGATACATATATATATATATATATATAGAGA
>NC_043009.1:3958544-3966044 GCF_006345805.1 Octopus sinensis
GACTGATACAGTAAGTACTGGGCTTTAAAATAATTACTGCAGTCGATTGATTCAAGTAAAATTCTTCAAGGCGGTGCTGCAGTATGGCCGCAGTCTCGTGAATGAAAAAATAGAAGAATATCGTGTGTATGTGTACATGAGAGTATGCGTACGTAATTATACACACATATATAGGTATTTGTATATACCTGTACGTACAGATATGCATATATACGTTACGTAATGCGGAACGAATGAAACAGAAGTGCTCAATGCATATTGTAGAGGCTGGAGATGTTATCAAAACGTACATATACATATATATACTATGTTGTCCTTTCATTTTCCGTCAGCCATATCCAATGATAAGGCTTTGGTCAACTCGGGTCAATAGTAAAAGACACTTGACCAAAGTGTCACTGATTGTGACGGAACCCAGATCCATGATGCTGGGAAGCAATCATCTTGCTACTAAACAATACCTGTAGCGATGATACTCACACACACACACACATACACAGACACACACACACATATATATATATATATATATATATATATATGAATATATATATATATATCTGTGTGTGTGTATACACACACACACATATATATATATATGTATATATATTGGTTTATATATTCGTTTTGCAAGATTCTTGATGTGAAATCGTGTGTTGAAACAGATATTGTTCTATTTGGGGAGGGTCATGTTGTCAGTTTAGCCAATAATAACACACACACTATATATTTGGTGTTAATTTGTTTCAGCTTTATTTTATTTTTACATTAATCGTATTTCGGGCAGAGTTCTTTTGTCACACTTCTGTGACCTCATCAGTAGTCCTTTGCTTTCTTCTTTCTTATATGTGTGTCTCTCCTTACTAAAGAATCAACCATTTTGTATGTTGTATTCCTATTGTATGTGTCTTTATTTGTGCATGCATGTGTCTGTGTGTGTCTACGTGTGTCTATGTTTAGTAAGTACGTCTCCACACACAAACGTGCGCACTTTTGCGAAATAAAGTCAAATTTTATGGGAACTTTACCCTTCACAAATAGATTCTCCGAATATTGTCGTTGCCATAGCGTAAAGTCAAACAAAGTTTATGAATAACATCGTATACCATCAAAATTTATTTTTAATAAACAGTGTTTCTGCCGAATAAAATTTGCTACGAGAAAATTTTTTCTAAATAATGTTACTTAATTTTAAAATGACATATGTTAAAAATATAATAATTATAAGACGAAGAGCAAATACACGAAATATAAACAAATAAATTAATGTTGCTACGAACAAAATAACGATTGACATATTCAAAAATTGAAAATTGATAATTGAACATGTTCTTTCCAAAACATGTTTATTTGCACTCGTACAGGTAAATATGGCATCAAATATTATGGGCGAGAAATAACCATTATAAAATGAAATTATAGAAGCCTTTAATATAGGCCTTTACAACTTCGCTAAAAACGACGTGTAAGGTGCAAAAAATAACTCTACAACCAAGAAATTAAATAGATTTAAAACATCCCGAAAAACATTATTAATGCTTCATCGAACAAAAAGGAACAAAATCTAGGAAATAGGTTGCAACGTAGGAATATTGTCTAATAAGATAGCAACAACTTACAACTCGAAATGAATCGCACAACTCTTAACAACCTTAAAACCAAGTAAATTGCTACTATCTGAAAATAGGTAAGCTCCGCAGAATATATAAAATTACGTAAACTGTATATTACCTTAATTTATTAACAACCCAAATGTAAATATAGGTTGACTAAGCTAAGAAGAACTAAATTGAACATAGCAATAATAATCTAGTCTATACCAATGTTAAGACTTAAAATAGGACTTTTACTTCCATTATTGAATAATATTAGTTTCGCCATAAAATATTTCAACCTTAATGATAAAAACACTGGGAATTTGCGTGATTTGATATAGTAGAATTATATCCCTCTCGTAGTCTCTGAATCCAATGCAAGAATATTTCATTTTCACTTTATATTTGGGCCAAGACTTGTTTGGTAATTCCATGGATATTGAAAACATTCCTATCATAGTAGGTTTTTTTTTTATAATGGCATCGTGGATTAGTCTTCTCTCTTCTTGTTAAAGATTGTTAAATAGGTACTTCGAAATATATTTATACATACATATGTGTGTACGTGTGTGTGTACATGTGTGGTTAATAAATCGTATGGTATACACCTGGTAGTTTGCCGATAAGGCACGTTCACTGGTAGTGTTCGGTGGGTATATAATTATTGAGGGTGACAGAAGATGGAAGATACAATATTTATTGATCACTGGAATTGTTCCGACCCATCTAGTATCGATCCCTTGTGACTGGACTATTGTATAAGTGATTTAGGTATACGCTTGGTGTAAACGTGTCTCTTCAAGTGATTTTAGGAGCTATCTAGTTAAAATAAACTGTTTCGCTAAACTTTGTGTGTATGTATATATATATATATATATATATAATATTCAGTTAAATTAGGTATTTAAATTGAGGTACCTTGTTAGTTCGGAGTAACATGCACTCCCAAATACATCAAACTCGGTGCAGAAGTACCAGCACCGTGTCACAGAAGTGCCACATATTCATGCAGTGTATACAGATAATAGGACCGACCTTAGTGAAGAGATCCACGCTTGGCTATTCAGACATGTACTTTATATCAAAATAAATACTATATTTCCGAAGCATAGATTTCAGGATTGGTGAATAAAGTATAAATGAGTAACAAAGATGTACAAGTGTCAATTCATTACGCCCGTTTCAAGCGAATCTTTTAATCGATTAATAAAAACATTACATTATTTCAGAGAAACCGTTTTCGTCAGATGACTGCATGAGCTTCGAGCATAAGGGATAATTCGACCGATTTAATAGAATCACAATTCCACATTGATTCTGCTGCTGTTCAGTTGGTATGTCCTTTATATTTGAAGTTCATACAGTCATCTGACGAAAACGGTTTCTCTGAAATGATATAATATTTTCATTAATCAATTAAAGTAGTGGCTTGAAACGGCCGTAATGAATTGATACCTATACTTTTTTGTGACTCATTTATTCTATATATTTGAGTGTCTATGTGTGTATGTGTGTGTACCCTTTATAGACATGTTCTTGTACATATGAATGAACACGCTTATATGTGCGTGCGTGCGTGTGTGCATGTACATGTTGGATGGATGTATTTGTATGTATGTGTATATGCATATATATGTACAAGCAAATGCGAGTGCATGTACGTTATGTATAGGTTTGTGTGTCTATATGTGCGGGCGTGTACGTGCGGGTGCAAGTGTGAGTGTGTGTAAGTTTGTATGTGTGTGCGTGCGCACGGGTGTACCAGTGTGTGTGTGTGGCAGTCGGTGTACGTAAATATATATGTGTTTGTGTGTCTATAAGTGTGTGCGTGTGTGTGTGTGTCTGTGCACCAGTAAGGGTATGTGTGTATGTGTGGGGCGGTCAGTGTGCGTGTAAATATAGAAGGATACGAACGTATATATGAGCAGCGTGGCGCTAGTGCTTATATGGGCGAGCGTATGTAAATGTGAGTGAATATGTTTACCTATTTAGAGGATGACCGATGTCTATCGATATGTATGTATATGTGTGCGCGCGTGCGTGTGTGTGGTGGGTGCATGCGAATGTATAGAGGTGTGCGCGCGCACATATACATATGTATGCGTGTGAGTGTCCTTTTGCACGTGTGGGTAGGTATAGCCAGCCACATAGTCAAAAATCTAGAATGTGACCATAGTGTTATGCTTGACTGCGCTAACCAAGCCAGCAAACGCTTACGCATGCTAAAGCCGCTCAGTCTAATGCCATAAACACCCCCTCCATATACACTAGATTCTCTTCCTTTTTTCTGATCTTTTAGCAACGACTTCCCGACCACAAACATAAACACCTGAACCCCTATTCATAGTAAATGCTTTGTGTTTTTACCTTTCTATTTTCTTCCTGACCACATCTTCCTCACTTTACCAAATAGGTGTGAACTGCTAGAATCACAATATCAGCATATATAAAATGTAGATAAAATGTAAATCTGAGAACTCGTGAAGCATCTTACGTCACCTGACGTTGCTCTTTTGCACCTTGCGTTGCATCTGGTGTCATTACATCGTTCCACACCGACTAGGGAGCAACGCAGAATGTAACCGAAACGATTGTTGTGTTAATAAATGCATCTAGTTACACTCCGTCTTCCGAATTAATCTTTTAAAATCATATATGTGCGTGTGTGTGTGTGTGTATACATATATACACACATCCTCTCTCTCTCTCTCTCTCACGCACACACACATATGTATATATATGATGCATTATATCTACTGATTACGGGTGATACCAATTTTAAATTCGTATTTTTCTAGATATTTAAATAAATACCTAATATATATTGCTCACGTCTAAAGCCAACCAAAACTTGGAATATAACCAATATGTGTTATAAGCATTCCCAGAAAAAAAATTTAAATGTCTTGTTCTGGTATGTACGTCAACTAATATTCTGACTAGCCTGTTTAATACTGTGCATTTTGTCAAAGATCTTGTAAAGCGATAGTTGTCACTGAGAAAATTCATTCTGTTAAAGATAATATTAATGTCTACATACATAGAAATAGAAGAAAGACTTATGTCATATCTTTTTCTACAACTTACACCTCTGTTCCAAAAGGTGTAAAGAATTTTAATCATTTTACTATATTTCCATTTAAAATACAAATACGAGATGTTATCAAAAGGTTCCAGTATTAGTAATGCTTTTAAAAAATAACTTATTTACCTAGGTTTCAGCATAATCTCCTTCGAAATAGTCGAAGTGCACAGTGATATACCGGTCCCAACTTACCTGCCGCTTTTGGAATGCGTCTTGGAATTCGTTTTCCGTAAGCGAGTCGAGGAACTTCTGCACTTCGATCTTGATCTCGATAACGGTGTTAAAACGGTGACCGTCGAGCTGCATTTTTATCTTGGAGGAAAGGTGGAAGTTCGCAGGAGCCAACTCTGGAGAATAGGGCAGGTGCTGAAGCGATACCAGCTTGATTTTGACGAGAAACACACGATTGAGGAAAGCTTAGTGACTGAGAGCATTGCCGTCATGTAGACTCCAGTTCTTCGCTCTTCACAGATCAGGATGTTTTCGCTGAATGTCCTCCATCAAACACTTCAAAACGACGAAGAACTCTCGATTGATGATCTGGCCCTGTGGGAAGAATTCCCGATGCACAATACCGCGGATGTCAAGAATAAAGATAAGCTCACTTTTGATTGAATTGCGGCTCTGTCGTGCTTTTTGAAGCGCCCGTAATATGAAAAACATTGCATACATCTCATTGCCTTGTCGCCGTAAACTTGCCGAAATATGCTCACTGTTTCTTTAGCAGACTTCCCAAGTTTAAGGCAAAATTTTGCGTTCGTTCCTTGTCCAACTTCCTGTCCATGGCAAAAATCGCAGACTCCGACATACACCTAATCATAAAACACAGACTTCACAACTTGCGAAGTAAGCAGGGCGATGTTACTCGGTACACTTCTTCATGAAGGTCACGGCTAGTTCTCACTGCGCACGCAATTGTCTGCTACCATATTATGATGCGCTACAGAACTAGTCTGGGAACTCGTATCATTGACGGAAACACAGCTAGAATAATTTATTCCTTTAATATTCTTTTCTACTCTAGGCACAAGACCCGAAATTTTCGAGGAGGGGGCCAGTCGATCTCAGTACGCAACTGGTACTTAATTTATCAACCCCGAAAGGATAAAAGGCGAAGTCGACCTCAGGGAAATTAGAACTCAGAACATAAAGACGGACGAAATACCTATTTCTTTACTACCCACAAAGGGCTAAACAGAGGGGACAAACAAGGACAGACAAACGGATTAAGTCGATTACATGGACCCCAATGCGTAACTGCTAGTTATTTTATCGACCCCGAAAGGATGAAAGGCAAAGTTGACCTCGGCGTAATTTGAACTCAGAACGTAACGGCAGACGAAATACCGCTAAGCATTTCGCCCGGCGTGCTAACGTTTCTGCCAGCTCACCGCCTTTTTATTCCTTTAATATTGCATCCTCAATCACAAAATTTATCATCAGAGGTTCCTTCCTATAGAAATAATGCAATTTCCTTCCTATGTACATGTAACTCCACTATCATCATTTTTTTATCCACGTATGCATGTCTCTGTGACCCTGTCTATCTATCAAACTGTACCAAGCACTCTTCATCAAGTATCTGCAGAATGAGAACCTGAAGCATTTTCACTCAAAAGCTCTTAAATCTCCTTGCTAATAATAAATATAGTTTCTATTTAAAATGGTGATATATGCACCTCTAAATATACCAAGTTAAGGCTATGTCGCATTAAAATGATATAACACAACCTTATCCAGATATGTCCTGAATTTAAAAGAAACAAGTATAACTGCTGTTAAAATATGTCGGCCAATTCTAATTGTACTTCTCTGTACATAACATTGTAACATATTTTTCACTCTATCTCCTGGCGTATGAATGTTGATGTGTGTGTGTCCATTTTTATTGGTCCATTTTTAGAGATCAAAAATGGAAATGGATCGTCGTCGTAGGGAGTCATATCGGCTAACAACTTCCATTACAATTATTGTTTTAAACAACACATTTGTCTAAAGTGAAAACTGCGTTTCGGCGTCATTATCACCTCTTCAGTTACAAAAACTCCTCAGAGTTTTGCAGTTAATAGTAGTTGTCACTACATGTATAAGCAAAAACATACATACAAGCAAAGATTGTAAATACATAATGTATGCGTGTATAAATATATATATGTGTGTGTGTATGTGTATGTATGTATGTAGTATGTATGTATGTATGTATGTATGTATGTATGTATGTATGTATGTATGTATGTTTACAGATGTTTGTATGTATATATGGAGAGGCGTAAAACAAGTCAGTTTCTTACTATTGTTATGAATCTTTTTTTATTTTCCTCCATGGGCAAATAATGATTCTTATTTTAATTTTCAATTCTTCAATTTTAAAATATGTCAATGATGGGTTTTTTTTCTTGTTTTACATGCACACACCTGCTTTTTTTTAATTTATATATTCTATTTTCATTTTAATCGTCATTCTTCTTCTTCTTCTTATTATTATTATTATTATTATTATCATTAAATCTTTGTAAACGTCACTTATACAATGATACGTCCACAAGGAATATTTGTATTAAAAATTTTTTTCCGATACAAATTAACAACTAATAAGAACAAACCATAAACTTGTTTTTCCTTTAAATTGTTCTGGTTTTTTGCGAACGTATGTGGGTGTGTACGTGTTCACGTGAGTATACACACACACACACGCGCGCGCGCATACACACACACACACACACACACACATACATACATACATACATGTTGTATTTTTAAAGAAACGGCAATGAAAATTGGAGTTTACGAAATATTGTGATGTTTCAGCTTTTATTAAAA
>NC_043009.1:3973544-4013544 GCF_006345805.1 Octopus sinensis
TGAGAAGTAAAAGATGCTGTGGGGTCGGTGGCGTATAAGTTTGTGTTTAAGTAAATGAAAAACATATTCTGCAATAAATCAAGTGCAAAACAGAAATAATATGTGGGACCCTGAAATAGTGAGAGTATGGAGGAGAGAAAAATAATATATGAAAATGATAGAAGACAGAAAGCCGGACAGAGAGCAGGAGTGGATGTAGAGAAAAAGATTCATACTATAGGTACTCTCTCTCTTTACTCTTTTACATGTTTCAGTCATGTGACTGAGGCCATGCTGGAGCACCGCCTTTGGTCGAACAAATCGACCCCCAGGACTTATTCTTTGTAACCCTAGTACTTATTCTATCGGTCTCTTTTGCCGAACCTCAAAGTTATGGGGGCGTAAACACCCCAGCATCGATTGTCAAGCGATGTTGGGGGGACAAACACAGACACACAAACAAATAAACACACACACATATATATATATACATATATACAATGGGCTTCTTTCAGTCTCCGTCTACCAAATCAACTCACTAGGCTTTGGCCGGCACGAGGCTATAAGTAGGAGACACTTGCCGAAGGTCCCACGCAGTGGGACTGAACTCGGAACCATTTAGTTGGTAAGCAAGATACTTACAACACAGCCACATCTGTGCCTATACATATGTATATGTAAAAGATGTAGCACATTGAAGATTTTATCCAGGTAATATATATTATTATATATATATATATATATATATATATATATATATATATATATATATATATATATATATATATATATATATATATATAGGGAGAGTTTACGAAAAAAACAAAAGATGAAGACTGGTGGTGTAGACAACGAACAGATTATTAGTATAACGCTCGGGAAAGAGAGTCATTACGTTTCGAGCCTACTCTCTTCCACAGAAGGAACACAGGAAGAAACAAGGAGAGGGAAAAAATATATATATGTGGGATTTAGGAGTCATTGAACCGCATTGGTATCAAAAGTGTTTCAACTGTGAACATATACAAATACACAGCTGTAATCTCTTGTTTAGTACTAAGGCAGTTATTTAGGTAAAAAGTGCTCCAATAACTTTTTGGTATAAATCTGAATTAGATGCCTGGATGCAGCTAGCGAAGATTTCTCATGCAGGTATGTATATCTGTATGTTTATAGGGTTGCGGCTGTGAGCCTGTATATTTTGTGTGTTCACATGTTTGTCAGTAGATCTTTGAATGTAAGTGTATCTGAGTATGTATATATATATTTTCAGTCTGTGTGTGTGTTTCTGTGTTTTTGTGTATGCCATTACATGTATATATAAAGTCGCACACGTACGCAGATACGCAAACACATGTACACTAAGAAATAAAATTATGAGAAATAACAGCTAAAGCTTCCTCAAATAATATCCTTCCATATAAAGTGTATAGTGGAGGAAGATATTCCTGCTAAACAATAAAAAACGGGTGGAGCACTTATTAATCAAAGGTCTGCATGACCGGGAGAATAGCAACAACAAAATGCAGATGACACATGCACACGCAAAAAATTAGACACCTACACACACAAACACTTAAACGCATTCACGAGCAGGCATCATACATGCACAAGTAATCATAGACACAGACAAACGAGCACACACACACACACACAACACATGGATACACAAGCACATATGCAAATATGATCACATTCTCTCGTGCAGTAGCAATTACGCAATCCCGCCAAATATTTTTCTCCCTAAAATGAATAAAGACGGATTGAAATGCCTGCTCAAATGTTCATATAATTGAGTTTAAGGAATTTTCACAAGAAGTAATGCATAATGTTTAATATTAAACTAATTGTTAATTGTTAATTATTAATCCCTATTCCGAAGATAATATTTCACTCCATTTTAAAAGAATTCCACATGCAAAATTAACTTTTAAAAACGTCTCACCCTTCCCCTCGTGCGCTTTTAAATCTTCCAATTACATTTTATACACATAATAACCACAAAAGAACACAGACCATTGAAGACACACGCTTATACGTTGATGCATAAAGCCACACATATACATGCACATACACAGGTATGTATGTATAAATATAAACACACGTCTATGTATATAAATCAGTGCAAGCGAATAGCTAATTGTGTGTGTGTGTGTGCATGTGTGTGTTGCATTAGTGTGTTGGTTGTCTGTCTTTATATACGTCTCATAAGATATAGGCGGCGAGCTGGCAGAAACGTTAGCGCGCCGGGCGAAATGCTTAGCGGTATTTCGTCTGTCGTTACGTTCTAAGTTCAAATTCCACCAAGGTCGACTTTGTCTTTCATCCCTTCGGGGTCGATAAATAAGTACCAGTTTCGCACTGGGGTCGATATAATCAACTTAATCACTTTGTCTGTCCTTGTTTGTCCCCTCTATGTCTAGCCCATAGTGGACAGTAAAGAAATATATATATATACGTTTCATAACATATAAGTACATACATGCACATATATATCAATATATGTATATAATTAGTGTATGTGTGTGTAAAAACAGACGAAATACCTATTTCTTTACTACCCACAAGGGGCTAAACACAGAGGGGAAAAACAAGGACACACAAACGGATTAAGTCGATTACATCGTTCCCAGCGCGTAACTGGTACTTGTTTAATCGACCCTGAAAGGAAAAAAAGGCAAAGTCGAATTCGGCGGAATTTGAACTCAGAACATAGTGACAGACGAAATGCCTATATATGTAATTATTCACATACATGTATGTATATATCTATATCTTTATCTATCTATTATCTATCTATCTATATATATTATATATATATAGCATAATATATATATATTATAATATATTATATATATATCATATTATATATATATATATATATATATATATATATAATTTTCTTGAATGTCGTCTCCTTTCCGTAACTCTGGATAGGGGCCTATTCCGGGTACTGTCAGAGAAAGAGAGACAGACAGACAGAGAAAGAAAGACAAAAAGAAATTAAGAGAGTGTTTGGGAAATTCATGAATACATTCATACATTCATAAATACACACATGCAGGCATTTTTATTCAAATATCACACATTTTATTCGTGTATAAGTCTCTATCAGTGGATGCTTGTGTGTGTGATTCGCGCGAAAATATATATACGCACTTACATGCATATATTTTGATAAACTTATATATATATATATATATATATGCATCTATGTCTATCCATGTATCTATGCGTGTGTGTGCGCGCTTTCGTATGTGTGTGTACGCGTGTGTGTGTATGTGTCAAAATTTAGTGAACACAAAGGAATGCAAGAAATGTGTAATAATTATTAGGGCTTTATTTAAAATCTCCTATTAAACTTGAAGTTATTAAATTTCTTTTAATTTGAGAACTTGCTTATATATAATTATATAAAAATACGAAACTAATCAATATTCATTAAAACCTTAAGAAGCTAATTACGAATTAATAAGCTTCGTATATGTCGATTCTCAAATACAACGTCATTCAAGGAATATTTTTATGGACTTCAAGCTATGAATGGCTGCTTATTATAAACACTTTTTTATCAATGCCGTATCTACCTGCCCGACATATATATATATTTGTATATATATATATACATATATATATATGTATATATATATATATGTATATATATATATGTATATATATATATGTATATATATATATGTATATAATAAAAAAGAAATGAAGAAAATGCTGACAAAATAATTTAAGTAAGGGAAGTGTATTTAATTAGGTGAAAGTTCTTTTTAACCCGTTTGCGCATTTGTTATGCTTATCAAAAGATATTTTTTAAGAGAGATAGAGTTCCTTTCTGATAGATTTTTTTCAGATAAGAGAAAAAAATCTATCAGAAAGGAACTCTATCTCTCTTAAAAAAATATCTTTTGATAAGCATAAACTGCGCAACCGGTAAAAAGAACTTTCACCTAATTAAATACACTATCCCTTACTTAAATTATTTTGTCAGCATTTTCTTCATTTCCTTTTTTTATATATCACACTCGTGTTTCCCCATTTCCTTTTTTAATATATATATATATATATATATATATATATATATTAATATATATATATATATATTATATATTATATATTATATATATATATAATATATGTATATATAGTATGTATATATATATGTATATATATATATATGTATATATATAATATGTATATTATATATGTATAATATATATATAATGTATATATATATATGTATATATATATATATGTATATATATATATATGTCTATATATATATGTATATATATATATGTATATATATATATATTGTATAATATATATTGTATATATATATATTATATATCTTATATGTATATATATATATATGTATATATATATATGTATATATATATGTATATATATATATATGTATATATATATAATTGTATATATATTATATGTATATATATATATATATATATGTATATGTATTATATATATATATATATATATATATGTATATGTATATATATATATATATATATATGTATATTATATATATATATATATATAATATATATAATTATATATATATATATGTATATATATACTATATTATTGTATATGTATATATATAATATATATATATATATGTATATATATGTATGTATATTTATGCACACACACACACACCTCTGTGTACGTGTGTGTATGTTGGTATGTGACGTGTGTGTCTGTACCAAAGCAGCTGATTGGAACAATTTGGTTTGAGGGTATATTTTGGGATATATTTCCTCTGGATCTACGTCAAGAATTCAGCAGTGTTAGTTGAGATTATAGTTAATAATTCAGGAGGGAAACGGACGATAGATTTAGTACTAGTTAAAGACTAGTACTAAATCTATCTTTTCCTTCATCAATTATTATTTATATTTATTGTTATTATTATCATTATTACTATTATTTTTTTTACTTTGCCTGGTGGCTGTGGCGAATGTGGTTGTTTGGTGGACAAAGTTGAAAGGCATGAGAACAGATACATTTCCCTTTGGTAGAGGTCTCATTGAATTCTTCAAGTTTCACTTGTAAAGGAAATTGAGATGAAGAGGGAAGTGCTGACCTCGAGTGTGTTTATTTAAAGGTGGGTGAAAGTTGCGAAAATGGCAAGAGTGGATGGTACTTTTCTAAGTGTGGGCCTGTGAGTTAAAGAGAATGAATTGGTGAGGGCACTCGCACCTGGGATTTCAGGGAAATCTCGGACAGTGGGGTTCCTCGATTATCCCTAGAGGTCTTCCTGTATCATTTTTTAATGTTTTCCGGGATTTTTTCACGGGTCCAGGTAGTCAATAATATTAATACGTTATTTTTTGTTTTTATACGTACCTGTTGTGTGCGTCACGCTTACTTGAAAGAAGTGGCAAAGCGAGAGAGAGAAGGACAGAGAGGAAGTAAGAGACAAAGAGAAAGAGAAAGAGAGAGTGAGAGAGAAAGAGAAAGTGAAAGAGACAGTGAGTGGTGATGGCGTTCGTTTTGTGTTTTAAATGTTTCAGAGAGGACAGAAGAGAGAAAGAAAGAGAGTGAGAGAGCAAGTGAGAGAGAAAGAGAGAGAGTGAAAGAGACAGTGAGTGGTGACGGCGTTCGTTTTGTCTTCTTAAATGTTTATCCCATTGCAAGAGAAATAGATACATAGATACATATACACATTGTTAAATCAAAAGCAGGAGAAAAGAGGGACACAAAAGAATTGAAAGAGAGAGAAAGTGAGAGAGACTGTAGATACATAAATCCAAAGAAAAGTTCATACATAGATACATACACACAGCAAATATTGGCTGTCAGTTTCACTTTTCATTACCACACGAGGATAAAATTAACCCACAAATGGCTGAGTACTCCACAGACATGCATATCATTAACGTAGTTCTCGGGGAGATTCAGCCTCACACAATATGACAAAGCTGGCCTCTTTGAATTACATCTATAACTCGAGACATATATATATGAATGTATTTGTGTGTGTATAGTATAGGGTAGTTGAAACATGTTTGCAATAATATGTGTCGCGTGGTGGAAATAAACGCAATTACCAAACTTTCATTCATAAATGCGTTTATTGTTTTTATTTGACTAAAGGGTGGTGCTCCAGTATGGCTACCGTCAAATGACTGAAACACGTAAAAGAATAAAAGAACACCAGAAAAACCTTCCATACCACTAAACCAAGATGGTTCTTTGAATATGTACGATGTATTTTAAGGTTAATAGTAATTCCGTTTACGTTTCTGTAACTGAGATATTTTGGTTGGATTATATAGTCATTGGTGTTACATTACTTTCTATATTCTCTAACTGTCACAATATACTTTGCTATGTCTGAAACGTTTGTGGTGAGGGGCCAGCCGATTACATTGATCCCAGTACACAACAGGAACTTAATTCATCGACCCCAAAAGGGCGAAAAGTAAAGACGATCTCGGCAGAATTTGAACTCAGAACATAAAGACAGATGGTGATAATATGCAAATATTTCTCATGGCACCAGTACACTGTTTACAGACGCTTACATTTTTTTATGTTTTACGTGAACTTTTCACAGGTCCAGCTATTTATTATTATTATATTATTATTATTATTATTATTATTATTATTATTATTATTATTATTATTATTATATACTCACTCACAGATACACGCGCACACATCTTCCGTTGTTTATGACACACAAGTAATGGTAAACTATAGCACTAGCCTTCCGTGGCAGGAAAATTTAAATCCAGATACAACAACCATCTTTTCCCCTTTACCTATTCTAAGAAAAATATTACAGCTCTCATAGTATTAATCAGGAGACATAAAATGCAGGAATGAACAATAAGAACGATTGACAGAGTCTTTTTTGTCTCGAAGCTGACCTCTTATTAAGGGTTCGAAAATAGTTTCTATATGCTTCCTTGAAAGTTTTTTAGGATCTTTTCGGTTTGAACGGCAGTTTTTTCTAGCTGTGTCACATGAAATTGTCACCCATAATTATGACCCTAGTATCGATCTATTGCATTTCAATCTATTTTAGGGTTAGGGTTAGTTAAGGTTAGTTAGGATTAGGGGTGGGGGAAGGGTATCTTTTTTTCTTCACAAGTGTAAATAAACCCAATCTGTTTCTTAAACGAAGGACATATTCATACAGCACAGAATGTTGTTTACCTCAATGGACGTCATTGTTTGGTTGAAATTGCAGAAATTGAAGAAAAAAAACAACAAATATCTTACAAACTATAGAATTTTCTCAATAAAGCCAAGAGAAAAAGATGTTTTATAAACACATTCTACCAGTATACGAAGTGTAAACTTTTTTAGTTACCTAGAAATTATGTTAAAAACTGCCGTTCAAACCGAAAAGATCCGTTTCTTATCTTTTGAATAACTTATGAACCTCCAAAAATTCTATAAAAGGGAAACAGAAAGTTTCATCATTTTGGCCATACTATGAATTACATTTTAGCAAAAATTAAAGATGAACCACCAGACAGGTCATCGGACCTCAATCACTGCATATATTCTCGAGTCATCATTTTGTTACGATATATCCATTAATCTCGCCTAACGTTTTATTCGCCACCTGGAGGCGGAAACGCCCAAACAGTGACAAGTGTCGTATAGGCGCAGGAGTGGCTGTGTGGTAAGTAGCTTGCTTCCCAACTACATGGTTCCGGGTTCAGTCCCGCTGCGGGGCACCTTGGGCAAGTGTCTTCTGCTATAGCCCCGGGCCGACCAATGCCTTGTGAGTGGATTTGGTAGACGGAAACTGAAAGAAGCCTGTCGTATATATGTATATATATATATATATATATATATATATATATATATATATATATATATATATATATATGTGTGTGTGTGTGTGTGTATGTGTGTGTTTGTATGTCTGTGTTTGTCCCCCTAGCATTGCTTGACAACCGATGCTGGTGTGTTTACGTCCCCGTCACTTAGCGATACGGCAAAAGGGACCGATAGAATAAGTACTGGGCTTACAAAGAATAAGTCTCGGGGTCGATTTGCTCGACTAAAGGCGGTGCTCCAGCATGGCCGCAGTCAAATTACTGAAACAAGTAAAAGAGAAAAGAGAGTAAAGAGTATGTCTCAACTTCTATCATTCCAATAATCTTTTCACTATTTGTTGTTTTTTTTTCTTTCTTTGTGTTTGCCGTGTTGCTTTGCGAAACCTTTGCTGCTCGTTAGACCTTTGGCTCTATTTCCTCTTCAGTGAACCATTTCATTCTGATCCCTACCTGTTCCTTTCCAACTACGTGTTATCATTTCAATATCGCTTACCCCTTACAGAATTGTAAATCCACCATGTTGACATTACCAGCTTGAGAAATATCGAAATAAATTTAATATTCCAGTTAGGAAATCCTGGGTAACCGAATTGTATATTATATGCATTTTATTATGAATAATAATGATAATAATAATAATAATAATAATAATAATAATAATAATAATAATAATAATAATAATAATAATAATAATGATAATAATAATAATAATAATAATATATATATATATGTATATATATATTGGTTTGTCGCTGAGAAATGTTGCTTTATTCAGGTGGAAATCAGCTGGGCTTATTTGAAATTGATATCGGTGTATGCAGAGTGCGAATATAAATATAAGTTGTGTTTATTAAAAGTATCGATTCTGATGATCTGGGAAAAAAAAGAATTTTGGTAGACTCCCTTAATGTAGGATGAGAGACATTTGAACAGATGGTTACGAGTTTGGGGAATATAGAGAGAGAGATAGAGACACCAAATGTTTTAAGAAGAATTGCGAAGGGAAATACGTAGCAAAGAATAACTGGAAGACTTTACAGGAAATGTTTGACAGAGTAAAGAAGAATGGATGAAGAAAGGAATGAATGAAGACAGGCAGCAAGGAAAGAAGGAAGGAAAAAAGAATGAAAGAAAGAAGAATGGATAGAAGGAGAGTAAAAGTGAAAGAGAAGAGAGACGCGTATATTCTACGTGAGGAGTTATTTTTTCGTTTCATACAGCATGCGCAGAGTAAATACAAATTTAACATAAATAGTGATGTGTAGTTTGTGCAGAGCTCCTTCTTCTTCTTCTTCTGCTTCTTCTTCTTCGTCTTCGTCTTCTTCTTCGTCTTCGTCTTCTTCTTCGTCGTCGTCTCCTTCTCTTTCTTTTCTTCTACTTCTTCTTCTCCTTCTTCATCTTCTTCTCATCCTCCTCCTGCTACTCCTCCCCCTCTTCCTTCTTCTGCTTCTTATTTTCTTTTATTTCTTCTTCGTCTTTTCGTCTTCTTCTTTTTCTTCTTTTATTTCTTCATCTTTCTTTTCTTCTTTTCTTCTTTTTCTTCTTTTATTTTTCTTCCTCTTTTTCTTTTCTTTTATTTCTACTTCTTCCTTTTCTTCTTTGTCTTCTTTTATTTTTTCTTCCTCTTTTTCTTTTCTTTTATTTCTTCTTCTTCCTTTTCTTCTTTTTCTTCATTTATTTCTTCTTCTTCCTTTTCTTCTTTTCTTCTTTTATTTCTTCTTCTTCTTCCTCTTCTTTTTCTTCTCCTCCTCTCCCTTTCTCCTCTTTTCCTTCTTTTTCTCCCAGAAGAAGATACACTTAACCTCAAAGGCATTCTAGACATGGCAACGTCAAAGTTTTTTCTCATCTGAAATCATTATCTATTTGATATTCGGTTGCTATTTCTAGCAAATCTAGCCACCACACACACACAGACACACACACATACACACACACACACACAAACACACACACAAACACGCACACACATATATATATATGTATGCATATGTACTCTCGTATTTGTTTCTGGATGGTGACACGTGGTATCAAGCCTGAGCCAAAGTTTCTGGAGACTGACAGAGTGCTGACGTGGGGGTGGGGTGGGGTGATTATTAAGGGTAGTGATGACGGATGCTGCAGAGTGTTTCTCATAATCTTTGCTATCATTTGATGTCAATTTATCAAACACAGGAAAATACATCCTCTGATGATGTTTGTGTGCATGTGAATGTTTGTGTCTCACAAGGCGTGTATGTCTATGTTACGTGTATGTCCATGTGAAAATATATGTGTATATATATATACATATATATATATATATATATATATAGAGAGAGAGAGAGAGAGATAGATATACATATACATATATATATATATATGCATATATGTGTATGTGTGTGTGCGTATAAGCGTGATACTATATATATGTGTGTACGTGTGTGTTTATACATATATATATATATTACATACATATAAAACTGTATGTATACACATATATGTACACACGCACATGTATATATATATATACATATGTATCTATGAATATGTACAGATAAATATATATGCACATTTATGTGTATATACATGCATACTTGCATAAATACACTGCAGCTATACACGATACACATTTATGTATGAATATATATATATATATATATATATATATATATATATATATATATATTATATATATATATATATATATGTTTACACGTGAGCTAACAGATAGATATCAGTGGTTAAATATCTAATACGAACATTTTTTCGTCTCGTTAGTTCCTGTATTTCTATATGTAACTTTTAATCTTGTTCTCCCTCTAATAAATATTTTATTGGGTTACTTTTTTTTTATAGTTATCGGCTTTTTTATGCCTATCAACACCAACACCAACACCAACAACAACAACAACACCAACTCCAACACGTGCGCAGACGCATAGAAAAATAAAGAAGTCTATCACCTTCCTAAACACATCAGCTTCAAGCGCAAATGCATATGTTTGGTTGCATATATACGCTTGCGCATATCCGGAATGACTGTGTTTGTATCATGTATATTTATGTGTTATGATGTCTAGCTATATGTTTCCGGTATTCATGTATGTATATATGTGTGTATGTATGTATTTATGAATGTATATATGTGTGTTTGTATGCGTGCATACATGTTTATATGTAAGTATGTATTTATGAATGTATATATGCTTATACATGTGCATCTATCGGATTCATATACATAAGCAGTTATGTGTGTATGTGTGTGCGTGTGTGTACAGGCACACATGCATATATATATGTATATGTATGTATTTATATATACATAATTGTGTGTGTATGTGCATATACGTATATATATATATATATATATATATATATATACACATACATACATACATATATAAATACATATATATATATATATACATACACACACACACATATATATGTTCAGTGCGTGTTTGTGTTTGTTTGTTGTCTTTATTGTTTTGGCTTTTGTTTATCAAAGTGCGTTTATAAGTACGTATACGTGCGTGCTCTCCCCCCTATCTCTCTCTCTCTCTCTCTCTCTCTCTCTCTCACTTTCTCTCACCTTTTCTCTCTCTATCTTTCTTTCTCTGTATTTATGCATGCTTGTATGTATTCATACGTGTGTGGATCTGCTTGTGTTTGCATGTATGTCCGTGTGTGTGTGTGTGTGCGTGTGTCTTTGTATGTGTGTATGCGTGTGTCTTTGTATGTGTGTGTGTGTGTGTGTGTTTGTGTTTGTGTAGTGAATGCACGAAAACGTCTTTAATAGCGTGTTTCGGTGTGAGATGAAAGAGTGAGAAATATGGGTGTGTACCATGAAAATAAAACGAAGATCAAAAGGTGACTAATTAAACCAGAATCAAGCGAGCGGAGAGGAGGGAAAAATTTTTGTAGTGAAGGTAGGTGTGCGCGCGCTCGTTTGCGTGTGTGTTTGCGTGTGTGTGAGAACTTCTCAACACATCAACATTACTAGCAAGTTACTAACCACACATGCATGTACGCCCACATATAAACTTTAATATACACTTTGTAATTACCAGCTGACTCTTCGAATTTTATCTTCTACAAGTTCTACTGGTTTTCTTTTAAGCGACTAACATAAAAAATACACAAGAAACTGCCAAGTTAGCACTCACATCAGTCAGATCGCTGCATGGACTCATATTATTGTGTTAATCCTAAAGTTAACTACACATTAACACATGCATATGCAGTTGTATTTGTGTGTGTGTTTAGGAAAGAAAGAGTTCATTTGCAAATTCTGCTACTAACAATATGATTACGAAGAAGAAAATAATATAGAACTCAATACCAGTGATGGAGTAAATACTATATATTTTATTGGGATATATGTATATATATATATATATTCTAATTGCAAAAGATTGTTGTGATTCTCTGTGGCGAATCCTAGGACAAGACTGACAGGTGAATCGAGAAACTTTCTTGTCGGATTTACTAGCAATTGGAGATTACTGAATTCTCAACCTTGCTTACCAGTTGTGTGTGTGTGTGTGTGTGTGTGTGTGTGTGTGTGTGTGTGTGTGTGTGTGTGTGTGTGGTGTGTGTGTGTGTATTTATAAATGTGGTTTTTCGGAAACTGGGGTTTGCTGCTGTTGTTACAGCTATGGACAAATAAAATCTGTTTTATCACAGGCCACAGACTGGATAAGGACTCACTCGGCTTCCTGACTAGTATCTGGCACTGAGAGCATTGCGTTCTCCACTGCTGATTCTGGTAATATTTTGTGAATTACAAAATTTTCTAGAACTTCTGGGGCCTCTAGGAGTTCTGGGATTTCTGACACTTGTCGATGGATCAGCAGCTATTCGCTTTAATTTTTTATTTAATGTTCGACCAAGTAGAAAGTCCATAAATTTGTTTTGCACTAACATGTGTAACAACTGAACTCTGCTCTGCCTCTGTATTCTCCTCACCTTTCATTCTGAACCCTCAACGGGACAGGGATCCAATATGAGTCTGTGATCTACGGGGACCTTTACGATTTGTACATCTAGTGAAACCTTGCCTTTCACACTTCATTCCCGTCACTTCGGCACACGAAGGTGGAAATGATTCAAAGATCAGCATCGCTGGCAATATCGTCTATTGTGACCTTCCTATTTTACAGACTACAGTAGGGCAGGTTCAGGGGTGTGACATACGAAGTCATCCCATCCCTTCGCTCCTATGTAGGGAGTAAATTTTACTGACATGCTTGAGCTGAACATCGCCTTAACAGAAGAAGTTGTTCAAAATGACAGAGCATTGTTTTTCTTTCAAGAATAATCGGTCAATTTCCATAAGTTAATTGCCAATAAACCTGAACAAAAAAAAAATCAATCACATTTTGAAAAATATTCACAGAGGTTAATACTTAACGAAGCTGCGAAAACAAGACGTTTTGCCGTGGTAATAAATATCAACAACAAAATCAGTAACAACAACAGTAATAATAATAATAATAATAATAATAATAATAACAATAACAATAATAATAATAATAATAATATAATAATAATAATAATAATAATAATAAAGCACCGCCGTTAGTCGAGCAGATCGACGCCAGAACTTATTCTTTGTAAGCCTAGAATTTATTCTCTCGGCGTCTTTTACCGAACAGCTAAGTTACGGCGACGTAAACACACCAGCATCGGTTGTCAAGCGATGTTGGAGGACAAACACACACACACCACACACACACACACACATATATATATATATATATATATATATATATATATATATATATATATATACACATATATACGACGAGCTTCTTTCAGTTTCCGTCTACCAAATTCACTCACAAGGCTTTAGTCGGCCCGAAGCTATAGTAGAAGATACTTGCCTAAGGTACCACGCAGTGAGACTGAACCCGGAACCATGTGGCTGGTAAGCAAGCTACTTACCACACAGCCACTCCTGCGCCTATAATAATAATAATAAAATAATAATAATAATAATGATGATGATGATGATGTTAGAATCTAGTAATATACTGAAATCGATTTAAAAGCGAAGCCTATATAACATAATTGATGCATTAGGCATTAGGCCACGAAGCTAAAAGGATGAAGGGAGCAAAATAATGATATTATGTAAAATTCATGATTTTCTCAGGAAATTAATAATGGTGTCGATGAGGCGAATTACCTTACTTTACGAATCCATCTACGAATGTCATCGTCTCAAAAGAGCAACATGTTTCTATGTGGTCGTTGCACCTGCGAAATTAACTGATAAATCTCCACCAAATCATACCTACTACTTAACCCGTTGGTGCTGGTATTACCCGAAGCATGCGAGACACTGTCTAATGAGGCCACACAGACACACAAGTGCAAACGAGCTCATGTCTATTTACGTTCACCGTTACAATAACATAGCGTCGTACATTTACGCCTACCGGTTTATGAAAACGAACTATGTGAAGCTATTTATCATAATATGATATGCATGAGTTATTCTGCTCAAGTTCAGAAAATAGCTTGTGTGTGTTACAACTCAAAACACAGTATTATGCATGTAAAGTGTCCGCATGTCATTGGTCTACTGCTAGTCTCATGACTTGAGCGTAACCTAAAATAGCTAAGATAATGCACGGGACGGCGAGTGCACGCACCTCAAGAGATAAAGTACACTATAGGGAACGTACCGCAAATTCTCGAGTTTAGTCCGCCGATGAGTATAATACGCAGGGGATTTTTAGGGGGCTGTACTTCTGAAAATCCTAAACCTTGTGTATAATACGCACTTCTTCTCTAACTTGAGTCGAGGAGGTCTATATAACGTCCTTCGTTTGTAAAACTGTATACGGTAACGTACTTTATTATTATTGTATATATAACATAATGCAAACGTGTTGCTTTTTTGTGCATTTTATTTGCAGAAAATAAAGAAATAACAGTAATAACGTTTAATAAATGATGCTTATTGCAAGTTATGGATGATTCTTTCATGACTTCATTGCTTTCAGGCTTAGCTTAAGGTATTTTCGCGCCCGACATCACAAAATGCGTCTGAATAAAAATTGCCGGACAGCAAATAGAGACTCGGACATTGCTTAGAAAATAATTTTCATTTTTAACCTCGTATATTAGTACGCACTAGGGATTTTGACCTTTAAATTTTTGGGGAAAAAATGCGGATTATACTCGAGGATTTACGGTAAACATAGGTCAACCGCTAAAATGTCCGTGATAGATGTAGGGTAGCTCTACATCGTATATTTACGTTAATAGCGGGTAGGCAAGCAAAAGTGTGATCGCATATTTGCGTCAACCGTTGTCAAGGGGTTAAAACTAAATAGGTCGCATTAAATAATGTAATGTTAAACATCGCTGTAGAAACAGGAAGATCGTAGAAAGAATGTAATTAATCATAGGTCTAGACAACCATATTTCACCTGTGGCTAAATAATAGCAACAGCATTCTTTTTACAAGCCATTTGTAATTCTCCTATTGTAGTCACAGAACCTCCTAGTGATAGATGTACAACACCTGGAATGGTAGATGGGTTGGTCATGACTGGAGAGCTTTCGATCTTATAGCTGCAGAAACAAGATCCATCTGATGCTAAACAGCAGCAATACTCCTTCAAAATACTTATCTCTTTCTACAGCTATTTATAAAGAAACCAATATTTTAGGAAAGCTTTTGACAGTGCGCTGATCTTAACTGTCATCTGTCCAATAACTTAGCATTCCAGATTTCGGTTATAAGTTATACAAGCTCCAGCTTAGACCCTTACAATGTTTAGACCTCTCAAAAGACTTAATAGGCATATGCTTTCGATGTATGTTAGAACTTCTGGCCTGATCCTTTTTTTTTTTTAATAAAAAGGATTCTAAGTTTAAGACCTTCGCGAGACAAGTCAGAATCCGTCACTGTTTTATTGTCATAAACACGATGTGAAATTATGTCAAGCTAGCGAACGAAATTGTATTCAATTCAAGGGATGTTATAGGCTACCAATAAGTCTTGGTGCTCTGTGGATTTTCTTTTTAAAAACGGCCTATTATTGTGGACAGAACTCCAGAGGTACTCAAACAATTCTTTCCATGATTATCCGTTTGTAACATCACAGCAACAAAGATCTTCTTGTACCAACATACTCATACGACTGTATTCCTCTTCTTGTCGATGCTGTCTCTCCTCTATTTCGCAGGAATCATAAATCGTTTAAGCCAACTAAAAATGACAGAGATTGCACCCTTTCCTGGCAATTATCCCCAAGAACACATAGGCTTAGCTCTTTGATAAATGTATAGCAAGAACTGAAGATGTTGTGGATTGGTGGAATTTGCAACGGGTATCATGTATGTAACATATCATTTCATACAGACAAGCATGCACGCGAATACACACATCAATACACGCACACGCACACCTACGTATATAGACTCTTTCTTTCGGTCTTTCGTCTCTATTTTTCACTTTCTCTTTCAAACATCTTTATTTCTACCTCTCTCTTCCTCTCACTTTTTTTTGTCTCTAGCATTGTCTCTCTCGCACGCTCTTTTCTCACCCTCTCTCTGTCCCTCGCCCTGTTTTATAAGCACGCACCTACTCATCTCTCTTATGACCCAAGCCCAAACACACACATATACACATAATCTGTCTGTCTCTGTCTGTCTCTCTCTTTCTGTCTGTCTGTCTGTCTCTCTCTCTCTCTCTTTCTCTCTCTCTCTCTCTCTCTCTCTCTCTCTCTCTCTCTCTCTCTCTCTCTCTCTGTCTTTCTCTCTCTTTCAAATGCTCATAAACTCACACGCACTCATTTTTTCATCCTTTTCATTGTTCCTCTCTCACAAGCAGACCAATACGCTCGCACGCACACAAATTCTCACACACTCGTTATTTCTCTCCCCACTTTCTATCCCAGCATCTCTCCCTCTCTCATTCAAAACTATAATCTCTCTCTCCCTCGACACTCTTTCCACTCACACACAAACACAAGTACGTTGTTTCTTTCTCCCCCTCTCTTCACTTCTCTATCAGTGTGTCTCCCTCTCTTAGTCTTTCTCTATCTCTCCCTATATCTCTTTGTCTTAATTTTCTTTCTTTCATTTGTGTCTTGGTTAGACGAACTTAGTTCTACATAAAAGTCATTCAAACCAAGTAGAAAATATGGAGTAATATTTTCTCCTACGTCTCATTAGTTCTTCCGTCAAACCATGCATAACACTGATCGATAACAGATCAATAGGCGGTGTGTCTAGTTGACCAATCTGGTAATACATGGCATCGATCAGTCACAGGTCAATGAATTGTCTCTAGTTGATCCCTCATTTTATGGATAACACTGTTCGATAACAAATCGATTGATAGTGTGTCTAGTTGATCAAACAGGTAACATCGAGGAGTACAGTTCGATTGGTGGCATGCAGGCAATCCCACGTGTTATAGAAAATACTGATCGATACAAAATCAATAAAATGTGACTTTTTGTTCGACTAGGTTACAGATAACATGAATAAATAAAATAACATTAGCTGGTTTGTCTGCTTAATGTGATAAGAGATAGATAATGAAATAAAAAAAAATCAATAGGTGATATGTCTAATTGATCAATCAAGCGTTAGATAAAGCTAATCAATATAAGATAGATCAGGGGTGTCTAGTTTACCGATTGTATTATAAAGTTGATCAATAACAGTTAAATCAATGGTGTCTAGTTGTTCGACTAATCGATACCTAATATTAATCAATAATATATCAATACGACCTTCTTTTCGATCGATCAAATGACTGATAACGCTCATCAATAAAAGATAAATCAATAAGGACGGTTTAGTTAATCGACCAATGTTACAGATAACGCTATTCAATGAAAGATCAATCTGATCAATCACATTATAGCTACCAGTGATCAATAAAATATCGATAAGTCATTCTCGCAGTTCGAGCATGTTATAGATAACATTAATCAATATTAAATCAATAAGCATGTCTGGTTCATCAATCACGCTATAGATAGCACTGATCAATATGTGATACCTAATTGATCGACTATGTAATAAGTAATGTTGATCAATAAGCGATCAATATGCGTTTGAAGTTGATCGACCGCTCTAAAGATAACACTGATCAAATGGAAAATCAATATGTGGTGTCTAGTTTATCGATCATGTATTAAATAATTTTGATCAATAGATGCCCCTAGTCGATCGACTACGCTATGGATAATATACATATTGATCTTCCATTGATCAATGGAAGATCAATATATTTTGTCTAGTTATCCTGTTATAGATATGCTGATTAATCAAAGATCAATAGGTGTCCCTAATTGATTTTCACGTTATAGATAATATACATCGACGAAATATCAATAAGGGGTGTCTAGGTGATCTAGCATGTAATAGGTAACACTGATCAATAAAAAAAAAATAATATTCAGTGCCAATTTGATCGTCTAATCAATAACAATTTAATCTGTTGTATCTAGTTACACTCTCTTATTACAGATAATATTGATCACTGAAAGATCAACAGGTTTCTCTATTTCAGCGACTAATCCTAGATAACAAAGATCCATATGTGGCGTATTGACTTTATATCGTATTTGATAAATCAATGAGAAATCAATAGGCCTGTCTATTTGGTCGACAAATCCCAGACAAGAAAGAATCAATTTGAGGTGTATGGATGGTGTACCATCTTCGATAAATCAATGAAAGATCAGAAGGCCTATCCATTTGATCGACTAATCCTAACTGACAAAGATCAATATGTATTGATGGTATGCTATATTAGAGATATTATTGATCAGTGCAAGATGAATAGGCCTATCTATTTGACCTGCTTCTGTTTTAAATTATGCGATATAGATCAATGATATAGATTATGATAGAGATCAATGCGAGATCACCAGTGATGATAAGATGATGACCACAACTTAGATAACCGTGATTTATAAAACATTAATATATGAGGATCCATTTGACTGATCAAGCTATGAATATCATAGATCAGTAACATATCAATTGAAAGTTATCTGGTTAATCGAAAACGAGTGAGATATCACTTGTTACGAACCAGCGTGGACATTCGGCTACTTGAAGTAGCAACCAAATCTGTTTTTAAAATGTCTCAGTATAACAGAAACTCTGATCAATTGTCCGAGCATAATTAATTCAACTGCAGGATGTTGTCCAGGTGGCGATCCTTATGAACGGCATGACAGTAAACCAGCTATCCAAGAATTCCTCAGCCGTGGTAGAGAATAGAGGATTCTGTGGAAGTTAATGAATGGTAGGTGAGTGAAGGTGTTAGTGAGGAGGTTCCAAATGGAGAGAGGGCAATTGAGATTGGGACGCTTGACCACCATTAACTAACCCAACTCACCTCGATTGTAAGCTGGTTTATAATGGTGCTGGACGGACCTTCGGTTATGTATGTATATGTGTATATATCTCTGTGTGTGTGTATGTGTGTACAGGATTGGCCAAAAGTCACCCGACAGTAAATCAAAATTCCATAAATACTTAAAGTTCAATTTTATATATTCATTCGGAAAAATGGTGTCGCTCAAGAAAAACTTAATTTTTAATTTTCATGATGTTTCCTATTCAGCTGCATTTATTAAATTCATTCAGTTGTTAAATACAGATAAATCTTGGAATGAAATGGTTTTGACTTACAGTCTGCTGGCTTTTGGCCCTCTCTGTAAACATACTTAAAATTTTTGACATGCTTCACTCACTGGATGCGGTCATAGCCTGGTACTTTATGCTGTTAATCTCCTATTCTGTCTCTTTTCTGCCTAGGATGTTATATATTTGGTTTTGCACATAGTGTTGTTCTAGAGAATTTTTAAATGAACGTATGAAGATTTTTTTAAATTTGAGATTACATACACAGTATCTGACGTAGAATATGGGCAGTTCTCATAAGCACTGTCTTTTGAATTTCTGCCATTTTGGAGTTTCTTGGTATCTGAGCTAGGTACAATCAGCCCCTTTTGCTATCATTCCTAGGGCACCTATGAAAACGGGTAGTGTATTAGTTTTAAGGTTCCACATTTTGCCAATTTCTATTTCAAGATCTTTATACTTGCTCAGTTTTTGGTAGGTCTTGACAGATACATGCATATCAATTGGGACAGTCATATCAATGAGGAGGCATGATTTTTGTCTGTTGACATACATGACATAGTAGGCTACTACTGGTGTTTAATATGTTGGCCTGGTAGCTCCTTGTAGGTATTGATCTTGGGCTGCTATGATAAGCCCTTCTGTTTCTGATTTTAAGGTAGAATTCACTTACCTTTGATGGATAAGGGTTGTCTCAATATCGGCGGTATTCGCTCTCTTTGCGTATTTGCCATTGAGAGTTCTTCTGGCCATTTCTCAGTAAGAATATCTAAGATAGCAATTTTCATACGCGTAGTTTTTTCTGTGCTTGTTCCCAATACGTCTACTTCTGGGATTTGTTCTATTTGGAATTCACTTAGATATTCCTTTACCTGTTTTGTTTTGAGTATGATGCTTTTTTGTTTTCATGTTTTAAGACAAGTTTTAACATCCAGTCATCAGAGTTTTTCAGGTGGGTGTCTAGGCCAATTGTGGCAATCTTCATTGTTAGTGCCAGTTGCAAAAGTTCACAGCCACCCTCTTTTCTTGGCAAGTAAAGTCGTTCTATATTTGACTTAGGGTGATGCATTCTATGCATTGTCAAAAATATTCGTATTTTTCTGTCAAGACTACATATTTCAGTAATTGATCAGTTAACGATATTGAAACTGCAAGTCACGACAGGTATGGCTAATGTATTGCTCGCTTCGATCCTGTTTCTTGCATTCAGCTCGGTCTTGAGTATTTCCTTTACCCTGCAATAACATTCTCTTCTGGTCCTTTCCCTCATCACTGAATATTTGATTCCGTCCCCTTCAAATACCCCTAGGTATTTGTAGCTCTCCACTGGTTCTAATTCCTTTATGACATTCTGCTGTTCAAGAATAACATTGGATGTTTCTGTCATTTTTCCTTTGATAACGGTAGCTCTTGCTTATTTATCCAGGCCAAATTGCATCATGATGTCATCACTGAATTACTTAACAATCGCTATTAAACCCTGTAGTTGTTGGTCATTTTTGCAAAGAGCTTTAAATCATCCATGTAAATTAGATGCTTTATATATTTATCAAGCATTTTATAACCGTATTGCACATCATTGAGTAATTTCGAGAAGATTTGAACCGGTAGCGATTTCGGGAGGTTTTGAACCAGTATCTGAAATTTCTTACCGAATCTGGTTCATCATTCGACTATGCGGTTCTTGGTGTTCTGGGAGATGACCGACTCGGTTTGTATTTTACTTCGTTTTCATTGAGGCAAGACGAGCTTGGACATTAACATAAGGGGACATATCTGTCTGTTTCGGGTTAATTTTTTGAGACAACACCGTCTCCGACTTCTCTGCATGTAAACATTGCTCGTAACGTAGATTCTTAAGTCTAACAGATTTGTACTCGTCTGTATTTTCTTGTTGATAGATTTATCTCCGGGCTTTGTTTTTTGTGGTGTTTTTAAACTTATGAATTGTTCACTCTGTGTTAGAAAAATAAAAAAATTGTTTTGTTTTGTTTTTTTGTTTTTGCTTCGTTTGTGACACGTGTTTTCATATGCGTGTATGTGTGTCCTGTAAATTTTACGTAGTTGTATAACCATTAGGATGTATGTGTAGTCCTATGGGTATTAAAATGTACATATGATTGTCTAGGCATTCGGGTGTATGCATAATTACTCAATTTATGTATTTACTATTTTGTTCCATTTATATTTTATAATTTGTGAACTCTCCGGTGTTGATTTCGTGTGTGTGTTTCGCACATGTTTCACTGAGACATCGTGCATGGGAGAAACTGTGATTTGTATTGCAGTAAAATTTTGTTTTTGTTATTATTTTCGTTAAAAGGCCTTTTCCTGCAAGTCTGCAAGTCTTCCACAGGTTCCTTTATCCCATACCACCGAAGTTCTTAGATTAGATTTGTTTTTAAATGGAGAGCCCGGTGTAGCACGTTCATGTTGTTATTTATCGCGGAGCTGAATCTATTGTTGTTATTATTATTATTATTATTATTATTATTATTATTATTATTACTATTATTGTTGTTGTTGTTGTTGTTGTTGTTGTTGTTGTTGTTGTTGTGTTGTTGTTGTTGTTGTTATTATTGTTGCTGTTGTTGTTGTTGTTATTATTATTATTATTATTCCTTCGTAACACAGTGTAAGTAAAAATGCACCGGAGTCTTTAGTCATCTGTCAAGTCACAACAATGACCTCAGACAGATCATACTTTCCTTAAGTTGTGCGCTATGCCCAATAAAGATCCTTTTTGCATGGGATTTTCAGTTGCCTTAGTAAGTCTTGAAGACCAAAGCTCCGATCAGCACTGGTATCACTTTTACATTACACTCTCGTATTCCATACAGTGTTGCCATTTTTACTTTCAACTCGGAGTATTTGGGGATTTTTCACCCTCTTTACTCACAACATTCATGTCATTTGGTAGGGGGCGAGTTGGCAGAATCGTTAGTACGCTGGACGAAATGTTTAGCAGTATTGCGCCCGTCGCTACGTCCTAATTTCAAATTCAGTCGAGATCGTCTTTGCCTTTAATCCTTTTGGAGTCGATAAATTAAGTATCAATGAAACGCTAGTGTCGATGTAATCGACTTAACCCCTTCCTTCAAATGTTAAGCCTCGTATCTACATCAGAAAGGATTATTATTATTATTATTATTATTATTATTACTATCATCATCATCATCATCATCATCATTATTATTAATTATTATTGTTGCTGCTGTTAGTGTTATCATGTTGGAGAAAATGCTTAATGATATTTATTCCAGCTCTGTACGTTCTGAGTTCAAATTCTGCCGAGGTCGACTTTGACTTTCTTGTTTTCGGGATCGATAAATTAAGTACCAGTGATACACTGGGGGTTGATGTAATCGTCTAGTCCCCGCACAAAAAAAATTCCAGGTCTTCTGCATTTAGTAGAAAGTAGTAGTAGTAGTAGTAGTAGTAGTAGTAGTAGTAGTAGTAGTAGTAGTGGTAGAAGTAGTAGTAGTAGTAGTAGTAGTAGTAGTAGTAGTAGTAGTTTTAATGTTATGTATTCCTGCTTTTCAAATTCTGAGTTCAGATTCCTGCGAAGGTCCACTTTGCCTTTCGTCCTTAAGGCGATGAGATGACAGAACCGTGAGCAATCCGGACGAAATGGCTAGCATTATTTCGTTCGTTTTCAAGTTTTCAGTTCAAATTGCGATTTTTTTTCTTTTCATCCTTTCGGGGTCGAAGAAACACATACCAGTTACGCACTGAGGTCGATGTAATCGGCTAGCCCCCACCCTCCAAAATTTCAGTACACTTGTACCTGCAGTACAAAGGATAGTAGTAGTAGTAGTATAGTAGTAGTAGTAGTAGTAGTAGTAGTAGTAGTTTTAATGTTATGTATTCCTGCTTTTCAAATTCTGAGTTCAGATTCCTGCGAAGGTCCACTTTGCCTTTCGTCCTTAAGGCGATGAGATGACAGAACCGTGAGCAATCCGGACGAAATGGCTAGCATTATTTCGTTCGTTTTCAAGTTTTCAGTTCAAATTGCGATTTTTTTTCTTTTCATCCTTTCGGGGTCGAAGAAACACATACCAGTTACGCACTGAGGTCGATGTAATCGGCTAGCCCCCACCCTCCAAAATTTCAGTACACTTGTACCTGCAGTACAAAGGATAGTAGTAGTAGTAGTAGTAGTAGTAGTAGTAGTAGTAGTAGTAGTAGTAGTTCTTTACATAATCTCTCAACATATTTTCATGTCATCATACCAACACTAATAAATAGTCCACAGGGAATTATAGCGAACCATAGCCAAACCGACATTCTTAAGCATTTTCTTTCTCTCTCCTCGTTCACGCTCACTATTTCGCAACCACATCCCTCTCTTTTTTCTCTTTCTCTATCTCTCTTCCTCTCTCTCTCTCTCTCTCTCTCTCTCTCTCTCTCTCCTCTGTCTCGTCTTGTTTGCTTTTCTTTACACGTTGTCTATACGGATTTCAAGTTGAGTAAGCTAAATTGCCTAACTACATGAAATCAAAGACACTCGAGGTGCCTTAGAGAGTATTTGACTTCATTGAGTTTTTCAGAAAAAAGTTTCAATGACTCATATAGTGTTCCTGTGCCTGAAAATAATTCTATATATATACATGTATATATATATGTATATATATATATACATATATATATACATATATATTTACATATATATATATATACATATACATATGTGTGTGTGTGTATGGTCATATGCAAGTATATATGAGTGCTTATGCACATGTATATATATATGTATGTATATATATGTTCATATAAATGCATACACAGACACATATATCTATGAACATTTCCATAGTTGGGTATATTACTCAGAAACATACATGTGATAAATAATATATGCAGGCATCTATTTCTACAAGCATGTGTTTGTATATGTATGGGCATTTGTATGTATATATGTATTGTGTGAGTGTGTGCCTGTTAGTGTGTGTGTGTTTGTGTCTTGATAAGGTGGACCCAAAATTTCCTTATCTGGAGATTACAAACTGTACCGAACTTTCAACTTCCGGGAGCTTAACTCTTACATTTTTGCCTATCACCATCTTTAGCTTCGCCATATTTGTTTCGATTCGAAAGTGGCAACTACGGAATTGTATCTAAAACACAAGTGGTTCAGAATAAGACACTGGGATCATACGGTATTCATGCCTTTCCTTATCAATAACCACAATGAAACTGTGAATCTGAGATGAATTAGTTTCAACTGAGGATAAAAAGACAGATCTGAAGATCGTCCGATATGGACAATGCTTGTCGATATTAACGAACCATGAATATTTAGCATACATGTATTACACTATTGTGCTAAAATATGTGTCTCTTGCTGCATGTATTAAAGTGCAGTTATTTATGCTATAGCTGCATATGCACATTCTGCTGCTATCAGCACTGCTAATGCTGCTGCAAGTAGCCATGCTCTGGCTATTACTACTACTGCTTCTCTACACTGACTGCTGCAGCAAAATTTGCAATTGTGAAGATGGCTCTCAGCTGCAGCGTTAGCAGCAGTAGGCGCTGCTTGCGATGTTAGATGTTGCTTTTGCATTTGTGTGTGTATGTGTGTTTGTTGCGTGTGCAGCCATACCCGGAACACACACGCATATATAGATAGATGGATAGATGGAAGGATAGACAGATAGATAGATGAATGGATGGATGGATAGGTAGATAGATAGATATATAGATAGATAGATAGATAGATAGATAGATAGATAGATAGATAGATAGATAGATAGATAGATAGACAGATAGATAGATAGATAGATAGATAGATAGATAGATAGATAGATAGATGGATAGATAGCTGGATGGATGGATGGATTGATGGATAGGTAGGTAGATAGATAGATAGATAGATAGATAGATAGATAGATAGATAGATAGATAGATAGATAGATAGATAGATAGATAGATAGATAGATAGATAAATTGATCGATCGATAGATAGATTAGTAAATAGATATAGATTGGTAGATTGATATAGCTAAATAAATATAGATATATTTCCTTCTTAACCACAGAGGGCTGAACACAGAGGGGACAAATTACAAAGTAGAGCTTTACTTTTAGGGGAGAAAAAAAAAGATGGGAGTAGGTTTTCGAGGCAGATAGATGGAAAGATAGATGCACAGACAGACAGACAGATAGATAGATAGATAGAGATAGATAGATAGATAGATAGATAGATAGATAGATAGATAGATAGATAGATAGATAGATAGATAGATAGATAGATAGGCAGATAGATAAACGGACAGACAGACAGACAGATAGACAAACGGACAGACAGATAAACGGACAGACAGACAGACAGATAGACAGACAGATAGAGTTACCGAGAAAGAGACACAAAGAGAAGGAGACAGACAGACAGACAGACAGACAGACAGGTAGACATACACAGATGTTTATTTGTAAGTGCTTTCGTGTGCATGCGTGAGTAGGGATGCATGTATATGCATATATAAATATATATATATATATATATATATATTATATATATATATATATATATATATATATATATATATATGCATATTTGTAAGATGAATACAAAATGCTTCAAATATAAACACGCATCAGTCCCGATGCTGTGCATAGGTGTGCATCTTTATGCATCTGAAAATGTGTGACAAGGTAAGTGCATGAAATGAGAAGAGCCAGATATTAAGATAACGGGATTGCAATTGTAGGTTAGCAGGTTCGATTTTTCCTTGCACAAAGCAATTACCTCTACGCTACACTAAGTTATTTCACTCAAAACGAAGGCAGCCTCCCCATCATTTCTTCCAGGTTCGACATCCTCAATAAGGCATAAGTCAATCGGGAAAAGAAAGAAAAGATATCTATATCCGTCGAAGATTATATCGGCACGTAAAACAATTAGTGAAGACATGGTACGTTACAGCAGGTCATATTCACTTGCGAGTGAAGGCTATACACTAATCCCTCGCCATATCGCGGTTCACCTATCGCGGTTTAGTATTTAAGCTTACATCGATTCCTCCAATGTGTTGTTTTGCATTTATGATAAAATAAATATATACAAATTATAAAAATAATAATTTTAAAAAACAGGAGTGGCTGTGAGGTAAGTAGCTTGCTAACCAACCACATGGTTCCGGGTTCAGTCCCACTGAGTGGCACCTTGGGCAAGTGTTTCTACTATGGCCTCGGGCCGACCAAAGCCTTGTGAGTGGATTTGGTAGACGGAAACTGCAAGAAGCCCGTCGTATATGTGTACATATATGTATGTGTGTACATGTTTGTGTGTCTGTGTTTGTCCCACCTCCCAACATAGCTTGACAACCGATGCTGGTGTGTTTAAGTCCCCATAAGTTAGCGGTTCGGCAAAAGAGCCCGATAGAATAAGTACAAGGCTTACAAAGAATAAGTCATGGGGTCGATTTGCACGACTAAAGGCGGTGCTCCAGCATGGCCACAGTCAAATGACTGAAAAAGGTAAAAGAGTAAAAGGAGAGAGTAAGAGTATACAGTAAAGCACTGTTTCTAATTCGCGGATTTTCACGTATCGCGGTGAGTTTGGAAACGTAACACCCGCGATAGTCGAGGGATTACTGTACATTTCTAACCGTAAGTTATGATGGGGGGGGGGCAGGGGTAATGATTTGTGCATAAAATGTGAGCATATAAATATAATTAAGTGTATATTTACTTCCGAACTACATGGTTCCGGGTTCAGAATCATGGACAAGTGACTTCGACGAAAGCCTCGAGCCGACCACAGTTGAGTGGTTTTGTTAGACGGAAAATGAAAGAAACACACACACACACACACACACACGCACACACACACACACACTCACACACATATACACACACGCACACACACACAATCAGCCACACATACACATATATATGTGTGTGTGTGTGTGTGTGTGTTTGTGTCTGCGTCTGTGTATGTGTCTGCCCTCCACCACCGACGTCGGTGCGTTTACGTCCCCATAACTATGGATAAGAGAACACATCGGTAAAAGGAAACGATAGAATAACTTCCAGGCAATACACAGATAAAAGTCTTCTGATGGGGAACCGTTCGACTGGAATTCAGCCAGGTGGTGCCCCAGCATCGCCACAATCTAATGGCTGAAACAAATAATATATATATATACATATTAATATTTAGTAACAGGTCCACACCAACTTACGAAACTCTCGGACCTTGAGTCGCTATGCTACTTCTACTAAATATCAATAAAATATATACATATACTCATAATTTGGATTCTATTTTTCCTGTTAGCATTATCATGCCTGTTTGTATGTGTGTGTGTGAGAGAGAGAGAGAGAGAGAGAGAGGGAGAGTGGAGGCACAATGGCTCAGTGGTTAAGGTAGCGGACTCACGCTCGTATGATTGCGGTTTCGATTCCTCAGACCGGGCGTTGTGAGTATTTATTGAGTGAAAACACCTAAAGCTCCATGAGGCTCCGGCAGGGGGTTGGTAGCGAACCCTGCTATATTCTTTCACCACAACTTTCTCTCACTTTTAGTTCCTGTTTGTTGTCAAAGAGCCAGCCTTGTCGCACTCGGTGCCACGTTGAATCTCCCCGAGAACTACGTTAATGGTACACGTGTCTGTGGAATGCTCAGCCACTTGTACGTTAATTTCACGAGCAGGTTGTTTAACTGGAACCCTCGTCGTCGAACCCGACGGAGTGCCACTATATATATATATATATAATTTATCTTTCTAGGTGTATGTATGTACATGTGTGCGTGTGTATAAAATTATTATTATTACTATTATTATATACAAATATATATATATACACTTATATGCATACGTATGTATGAGGATGTGTGTATGTGTGCGTGGGAAAATGGACTGCGCCCAAGTGGATAATATCTACGCATGTACTCGCAAAATTGTTCCAAATATACGAAGACGGAAATAGCACTTTCTCATTTAAATTAATTATTTCTCATTATCTATACGACTGTAAGCAATATATATATATACGTATTAATATGTGTGTGTGTGTTTACGCGCAGACATACATAAATGTACGAATATACATATAAATTTTATATGTATACACACATAACGTATATGCATCTATATGTTTGTGTGTATATATATATATATAGAGAGAGAGAGAGAGAGATAGATAGATACACAAACACACAGATATATATATACATACATATATATATATATAGATATGTGCGTGTGTGTGTGTGCGAGCATGTATATATGTATATATGTATTATTTATCATACCATAGATAACGACAAATAATTAATTAATTATATATGTTACTTATCATAGCGTTGGTAATTTCAAATAATAATTTTTTCATAAGGAATTGCTATTTCCGGTACTTTTATATTTGCGATTATTTTTGAAGATCAACAGTAGTTAGATGTCAACCGCATAGGTGCGGCTCCAACGAGGCATGTTTTCACGGTTATATAGTTTATGGCGTCCAGTATCGCTTGCGAATGATTTGGTGTTGTAGATTTAGCAATTAGCGCTCAGGGAAAATTAGATGAAGGATTATGTGTCATATGGATTAATTAAGCGTATGTAAGGAAGTATTTTTAGCTTAGTCGTGTAGAACAATTAAGAATTTTGATATTATAGTTGAACACCGAACGAACACTATGACATATTTTTCCTCCTGAACAGCCAGTACTACATACTTACCTACTTATACACACACACACACACACACACACACACACACACACACACTCATATTACGTCCCCATAACTTAGTGGTTCGGCACAAGAGAACGATAGAATAAGTACTGGACTTAAAAGTTAAGTCCTGGAGTCAATTTGTTCGATTAAAATCTTTCAAGGCAGTGCTCCAGCGTGGCCGAAGTCAAATGATTGGAACAAGTAAAAGTGTAAAAGTGTAGGCGCAGGCGTAGTTGTGTGGTAAGAAGCTTGCTTCCTGACAACAAGATTACGGGTTCAGTCCCACTGCGTGTCACCTTGGGCAAGTGTCTTCTACTATAGCCTCGGGGCGACCAATGCCTTGTGAGTGGATTTGGTAGACGGAAACTGAAAGAAGCACTTGTCCCCCCACCATCATTTGACAACCAATGTTGGTGTGTTTACATCCCCGAAACATAGCGGTTCGGCAAGAAGACACACACACTTATTCTAAGTACTAGTACTTATTCTAGTACCTATAAGTACTTAGAATACATACTAGGATTACAAAGAATAAGTCCTGGGGACGATTTGTTCGACTAAAGGCAGTGCTCCAGCATGGTCGTAGTCAAATGATTGAAACAAATAAACGTAAAAGAATATATATACATATAAAAATCATCTTTTATCTTTTACTTGTTTGAGTCATTTGACTACGGCCATGCTGGGGCACATAGTCTCTTTCCGGTTGCTGCAGCATCTTTTCTGCGTTTTACTGCATATAACAATACGTTTGTAGGTACAGTATGATCCTCATCATTTCCAGTCCTATTCTGGTGGTGGACGCCCCCCCCCCATCATCCCTATTCAGACAGACACACACACACATGCATCCCACTGTTTGATTCCAATATCTCAAAGGCTTTCCATCTATTATAAATAAAGAAATAAGCAAAGCAACATTTTTTTTGTGTTCCTTTTTAATCCTATCTTGCCAGGACCTGGTACACAGAGAGATATCCTGTGATTGGTCTAATGCTCTGTGGGAGACCCTTTTCAGGAATTCTTGGTTTCATGCAGTGGCTGTAAAAAATCTTGTTGAACCAAGTTCAACAACTATTTTTCGTTAACATACGCACCATTCTTGAGAAAGCCATGACTGTCACAACTTCTTGTTCCTCTTCTTTCATATCTTTATGATAAATCCGCATTTATCTTATAGCGTATTCTGACAGACGGAATTCGGCCAAAACATCCAGTTATGGAGTAGTCTCTACTAATGACGTTTAATCTTGAGCGAAACTAGACTAGTATGGTGATCTCGCTCGCTGTGGGGCGGTAATCTCCCTTGTCACTGCATGGACATGTACTTTTTTGCGACTCTAAGGGTATTCAACTCTTATTTCTGGCAATACAGAGGCAACCACGCACAGCCAGTCACAATTAGTAACAACAGAATTTTTGCTTTCTGGTTATATATTGTATATAGCCGCCTTTGTAATTTTACAGATATATATATATTCGTGGCACTCCGTCGGTTACGACGACGAGGGTTCCAGTTGACCCGATCAATGGAACAGCCTGCTCGTGAAATTAACGTGTAAGTGGGTGAGCACTCCACGGAAACGTGGATGCTTTCGCTCAATAAACACTCACAACACCCGGTCTGGGAATTGAAACCGCGATCCTAGGACCGCGTGTTCGCTGCCCTAACTACTGTACCATTGCGCCTCCACACACAAACACACACACACACACATATATATATATATATGTGTGTGTGTATGTATGTGTATCTTTATGTATGTATATGTATACATACGTATATATATATATATATATATATATATATACGCATATATATTATATATATATGTATATACATATATATATATTATATATATATATATATATATATATATATATATGTATATACATATATATATATGTATATATATATATATATATGTATATACATATATATATATGGATATATATATATATATATATGTATATACATACATATATATATATATATATATATATATTATATATATATATATATATATAACCCCAAATTTTATTTAATTTGCTTTGCGGGAAGGACTGTTTCAACGAAGTCGCGTATTGACCTTGCCTTCGTAACGCGGAATAGACGGAACAGGGACAACTGATGAAGGGTAATATTCTTTATGATGCATGTCTCGTTTCACTGTTTGTTTTTTTCGTTGTTCGAAAAACGTTCGTTTCTAAGTTATTGTTTTTATGTTTTCGTTTCTCATTGCGTTCAACGTTTTTTTATGTCCTGTACCCATATATGCATGTATATATACATATACTTATATATTATTTATATTATATATATATATATATATATATATACATACAAAAATAGAAAGAGAGAGAAGGGAGGGAGGGAGGGTGGGAGAGAGAGATAAATATATTATGTTTGAGTGGTCCCATATATATAATATATATATAAGCACACATACATATACGCGCGTGCATGTGTGTGTGTGTGTGTGTGCGTGCGTGTGTGTGTGTCATGTACAGTTCGTATAGTCTTTAGAGAGTAAAATCATAAGCTTTTCACTTTTTATTCCCCATACTGTCCATTAAACTTGTATTCTGAGCTCAGATCCTGCCGAGGTCAACTTTACCTTTCATATTTCTAGAGTTTGGCAATAAAATTCCTTTCTGGAACGTTCGTCTGGTGGAAACGTTCTCCGTTGAACGAAAGTATTTGCAACATTTGTCCAGCTATTTGCGATCTAAGTTCAAACCCGAACATATCTATCTGAGTTTTATACATAATCTGTCTCCCAATTAATCTCCTCCACGTGACCTTGCTTGAATTTAATGGAATTCCCCTTTGTTGCACGCTTTTGGGTCTTTGGGTTGGGGGAGCATCCCCCATTCTTCCTTCCATTAGTCTCGAACGCCCTGTAGGAGGGCATGAACATTGCTTTTAATTCTGCACAGAATATTTTTTAAAAAAACAGATTTTCTCACTTAATAAAAGATTATGTGGATTATGAGTCGTCAGTATATATAATAAATTATTTGAGTAGGAGAACAGGCGGGGTTCTAGCGTCACACATAAGGTACTAATACCGAATTAGGGTGAAATTGTACTGGTTTCGTTATTAGACACGCATGCTCTGTAAGTAGCATTAATAAATGTAAGAGATCACTAACTTTTGCTTCATATTTTATTACACCCGCATAAATATACATACATGCGTATATATATATATATATACATATGTGTGTGTGTAAATACATACACATAGACATACACACATACATGCACACACACGCATACACACACATACATACATATATATATGTTACATACATATACACCCACACACATATACATAGACACACACACGTATATGCAAGGATGATGATGATGATGACAATGACGACTACGACGACGATAATGATAATTATTATGATGATGATGAGGAGGAGGAGGAGGAGGATGGTGGTGGTAGTGGTGGTGGTGGTGATGACGACAACGATGATGATGGTGACGATGATGATGATGATGAAAGCTCGTCCGTCATATCTGATGATGAGTGAGCGAGATACCTGACTAGCGCAATGTTTTGGGAGTATTTTTTTTGTGTATTTTGTTTTATAGGGAGAAAAAAGCTGCGTGCATATTAAACTACCTCGTCCTTAAACACTCTACCCATTGGCAAGATAAAACATAAGGAAAAATAGCTTTAATATGAACGTAGGAGATTGCCAAACTGTGTAGTACTTAGCAGCTAACTCGTTGTATGATCCAGGTCGTAAAACATCATATTAAATATTTACTTGGTGATAGCTTCCAGCTCAGCAGCCTCGCATTGTGGTGTGTTGTATCCTATTTCAGTTGTATTAATATATTTGTGCATATAAATATAACGATACGCGCTCGAAACAAACAGCCCAAAACACATACACACATATACCATGTGTCTGTATACATACATACATACATACATACATACATACATACATACATACATACAAGAGTAGACCCCCTTCGGTCATGAATGACCATGGGATTGCACCTAGAAAGTTACCCTCCCACGTACAAGTCCGGGCAAGGTTGTTAATAGAAGGCCAGCAGTCGCCCATGCATACCGGCCTCCCCGTCCCATGCTACCAGTGTTATCCAAGGGAAAGGCAAAGGGGCCGATAGGGCTTGGCACCTGTGACGTTGCAACTCATATCTACAGCTGAGTGAACTGGAACAACGTGAAATAAAGTGTCTTGCTCAAGAACACAACACGCAGCCCGGTCAGGGAAGCGGACTCACAACCTCACGATCGTATGCTCGACGCTCTAACCACTGAGACATGCGCCTTCACACACACATACATACATACACACATGCATACATGCAGTTGTATTATGGAATTTAAAGTCGTTAGACATTGAATGTGCCGAAACTATGATGAATATATTTTCCATGGCTGAAGAGTAGATTTCAATATATATTTTACTTTTTTGTTTATGTTTTCCGTCAACTGTTTCCATGTACCATTTCGACTTTATATCTTACAATCTTTATCTCCAATTTGTTTCAGTAATTGTACAGAGGCCATGTTTGTACACCGCTTTGAACGGTTTAGTCATACAAGTCGACTCCAGTACATAGGGCTAATCTTATAAGTCTGTTTTCCAAACTTCATTAGTTAAAGGGATACGAGCAAACACCGGTGGTCAAGCAATGGGTGAGAACAGACAGAAACAGACAGACAGGCAGACACAGATATATATAGATTCATATTCGACATGCTTCATTCACTTTTCATTTGCCAAATCTATACACAAAGCATTGGTTGCCCCAGATTAGAGAAGACACTTGCTTTAGGTCCACGCAGTGGGACTGAACCCAGAGTCATGTAGTTAGGGCTAGGAAACAAACTTCTTACCACAAAGCCACGCCGATATATATATAAATATATATATATATATATATATATATATAGCAATGATATAGCTTATGACGAAACAATGGTATGCTTCGCTTTGTGACTTTAATCATCTCATAATAATGACTTTATGACTTTTATTACTACCTCAGTCCATCTAAATGTATATATCTGTCGTTACCTTTCATAAAAAGCCTTTTCTTCTTTTATTTACAATGTGCATTTTCGTTGATTTTTTCTTATTTTCCCCTTACATTTCTACGTGTATTTTATATTTTCTTTTTGTAACATATTTCTACTATATATATATATTAATAGTATATTACGTTAGATTATAATATAAATAAATTATTGGATTGTCAATTGTATCTGTATAATTTATTGTTTGTAATATATATTTTTTTTTTCTCTCTAGTTTCAGCTCAGAGCTGCGGCCATGCTGATGCACCGCCGTTTTGTGCTAGACTGTTATTGCGAAGAACCTCGTCTAATATGTGGCACTTGGTGAAGAATGGAGTTTGATATAGCTACTCTCATTTGCACCTCTAGCCGTGAGGTAGGTTCATCTGGGACTCTCGACAGGATGATGTCCAGCTTTGATTTAAAAACCGCTACATCTACTTTGTGCAAGTTCCTCAGACTCTTTGGGAGAATATTAAAAAGCTATGGGCCCTTGAAACCCAGGCTATATATGTAATTATACTAATGTGTCTATGTGTTCTAATTTAACTAAATTATATGTCTTTGTGCTGCTGAAGATTGCTCTAAATTTTAAATTGATGTAATGATTGCATAGTTCAATTAAATGGAGTTGCATGAAACGATCGTACTGCATAACCTCTGGATATCCTTATTGCATATTTTGATTTATATATATATATATATATATATATATATATATTATATATATATATATATATATACGAAGGAAGTTGAAAGTAAACTAGAAGTGTTTTAGATGGTTTATTTTTAATGCCTTAACTGGTTTCACAGATGTGAGATAGAAAGATATGGAGCGGTACAACAATTGTCTTGCTTCTGACTAGAGTTCGAAATTTTTTTCTTTTTATAGAGTGGACGTGGCAAAAATTCGTATTTATTACAGTGTGAACATCCTATAAGCCGTAAGAGTGACATGCACAGCTACAACAGAATTCATCCTACATGTCTGAACAGAGCGTTGTTATCCTCATTCCGTAAACGGTGGCTTTTAACGGGTGGAGAGCTGAACCATCCTGGGGTACACAGGATTCGCAACCTAGACTAGGGTCTGAAAGTTTTACCGCACCATAGTGGGTTACACTATGGTTCCTCCTCGGCAGAAGTATGAAGAAAGAATGAGAGAAAGTTGTGGTGAAAGAGTACAGCGGGGTTCACCCCCCCCCCCCCGCCGGACCTCGTGGAGCTTAGATGTTTTTGCTCAATAAACACTCACAATGCCCGGTCTGATAATCGAAACCGCGTTCTTACGACCGCGAGTCTGCTGCCCTAACCACTGGGCCATTGCGCCTCCACTGCTGCTGTTGTTTTTGTTACTGCTGCTGTTGATGATGATGATTGTGTTAGTGTTGTTTTAGCCGTCGTATGTTAACACTGACAGACCAGAACTCAGATCTAGCGCGTCCCAGCCGTGACTATCCCATTTCGCTATGTATATCAAGCACTACAACAGCCAATACGTTCTCCGTACCCTGTACATGGCAGCAAGATTTCATTTGAGTGATCTTAGTCTGCTACTTCTAGCAGGTTAAAAGACCACGTAGAGGCTCATACTTGGGCTCTCTATGTCTCTGTTATTGTATGTTGCTAATGATGTTACTACAGCCTGCGTTCGCAAGATGCTGCTGCTGCTGCTCCTGCCACTTCAACTGCAGTTGCTACTGCTGTTGCAGTTGAAGATGTTGCAGTTGGTGCTGTCTTGATACTACTACTACTAGTACTACTACTACTACTACTATTACTACAACTACTGCTACTACTACTACTACTACTACTACTACTACTACTACTACTACTACTACTACTACTACTACTGCTGCTACTGCTGCTGTTGTTCATGATGATGATGATAATGATGATGATGATGATGATGATGATGCTACTACTACTACTATGGCTGCTGCTGATTGTGATGATGAAGATGATGGTGTTATTACTACTACTACTACTACTACTACTGCTGCTGCTGCTGCTGCTGATGATGATGATGATGATACTACTACTACTACTAAAATTGAAATTGCTGCTGATGATGATGCTGATGTTGTTACTGCTGCTCCTGTTCATGGAACTGCTGCCAACATTTGCTAAATACGTTGCTGCTGCTGATACTGCTGCTGCTGTTTTCGTTGCTGCATTTTTGCTTTTGCAGTTTACTGTTTCCGCTGCTGCTGCTGCTGCTGCTAGTGATACAGCTGCATTCACTGCAAAGTGCATTATTGATAACGCTGCTGTTGCAGCTACTACTGCAGTTGGCAACACTGCAGCAGACACTGCTACTTGCACTCACGAAAATACTACTGCTTTATTTCTTCTTCTTCTTCTTCTTCTTCTTCTTCTCCGGCTCCTCCTCCACTTCTTCTTTTCTTCTCCGCATCCTCCCCTCTTTTACCTCCTCTTCTTCTTCTTCTTCTTCTTCTTCTTCTTCTTCTTCTTCTTCTTCTTCTTCTTCTTCTCCGCCTCCGCCTCCTCTTCTTTTCTTCTCCTCCCCACCTCTTTTACCTTTTCTTCTTCCTCTCGTCTTCTTCTTCTTCTACTTCTTTCTCTTCTGTTTCTTCTTCCTCTCATCTTCTTCTCCACTTCTTCTCCTCCTTCACTACTACTACTACTACTACTACTACTACTACTTCTGCTGCTGCTACTACTACTACTACTACTACTACTACTACCACCACCACCACCACTAACAACATCAGCACTGTTAATACTACTGCTGCTGCTGTGTACTGTTGTTGTTGTTATTGTTGCTGTTTAGCTCTTGGTCAGCTCGTATCCAACAGAGCTATGACCAAAATACACTCTAGCCATGGCCATCTCGCTTTATTCTTCTTTTTACTCGTCATACAAAGAGTACCGAAGATCACATTTTCCTAAAGGTCCCATTTAATTTTTCAAATAATTATTTCGTTTTTGTCTTTATTTACAATAACTGAGGTTTTGAGGCAGTATGGCTACTATTTCAAGCATGCTTAGCACCCAAGCAGAAATTTCTAGTGGGCTCAAGGGGTTCCAAATGACGCTTATACTATTGGTGTTGCTCTCGGTGTTGTTGTTGTAGTAGTAGTAGTAGTAGTTGTCGTTGTAGTAGTAGTAGTAGTAGTAGTAGTAGTAGTAGTAGTAGTAGTCGTTGTAGTATAGTAGTAGTAGTAGTAGTAGTAGTAGTAGTAGTAGTTGTCGTTGTTATTGTTGTTGTTGTTGTTGTTGTTGTAGTAGTAGTAGTTGTTGTAGTAGTAGTAGTAGTTGTTGTTGTTGTTGTAGTAGTAGTTGTTGTTGTTGTTGTTGTAGTAGTAGTAGTAGTAGTTGTAGTAGTAGTAGTAGTAGTAGTAGTAGTAGTAGTCGTTGTAGTAGTAGTAGTCGTTGTTTTTGATGATGATGATGATTCTGATGATGGCGCTGTTGATATAGCGGTTGTTATCGTTACAGTTGTTCCCGATGTTGTTTTTCTTTTTCGCTTTGCTGGTGGTGTGGTGGCGCTGTTCTTATTTTCGATGATTTTGCTTTCCCTGTGGTTCTTGTCACTGTTCTCCTGGCGTTGACACCATACTGATGGTTAGTGTTGTCTAATGAGGGATTCTTGGCTGCTATCTCTAACTCGCGCGACCGCGTAAAAACACCCTCATTCCGTCGAGACATACCAGTTCTTTTGTCACTATTGCTGTTGTCTTCTTCTTCTTCTTCTTCTTCTTCTTCTTCTTCTTCTTCTTCTTCTTCTTCTTCTTCTTCTTCATCAACTTCTACTTCTTCTTCTTCATCAACTTCTACTTCTTCTTCTTCTTCTTTTCTTTTCTTCTTCTTCGTCTTCTTATTCATCTTCTTCTTCTTCATCATCATCTCTCTTTTCTTTTCTCTTCTTCTTCTCTTCTTCATCATCTTCTTCTTCTTCTCATCATCTTCTACTTCTTCTACCTTCTTTTCTTCGTCTTCTTCTTCTTCTTCTTCTTTTCGTCTCATCATCTTCTTCTTCTTCTTCATCATCATCTTCTTCTCTCTTTTCATCATCTTCTTTCACTTCTTCCTTCTTCTCTCGCTTCACATCTTCTTCTTCTTCTTCTTCTTCTTCTTCTTCTTCTTCTTCTTCAATCAGGACGCACACCATTAGCCACAAAGAATAATCTCTAATTCGAGCCTACTCTAAGCTACTTAGAACGCGTGTGGCAACTTGAAGATCCACCCACCACGCGCGATAGACTGGCGGTTGCAAGGGCGCGAAAGCTACGTTGTTATCCTCATTCCGTAAACGGTGGCTTTTAACGGGTGGAGAGCTGAACCATCATGGGGTACAGAGGACTCGCAATCTAGCCTAGGGTCCGAAAGTTTACCACACTATAGTGGGTTACACCATGGTTCCTCTGCTTTGTGGCAGAAGTATGAAGAAAGAATGAGAGAAAGTTGTGGTGAAAGTGTACAGCGGGGTTCACCACCCTCCCCCACCGAAGCCTGGTGGAGCTTAGGTGTTTTTCCTCAATAAACACTCACAATGCCCGGTCTGGGAATCGAAACCGCCTTCTTACAACCGCGAGTCCGCAGCCCTAGCCACTGTACCGTTGCGCCTCCACATTGTTGTTGTTGTAGTTGTTTTTGTTGTTGTTGTTCGTGGTGGTGGTGGTGGTGGTGGTGGTGTACATGGTGACTGCTGCTAATGTTGGTTCCGCTCAATGCGTTGCCCTCACTGTTCCTTTGATAGGTTTCATACGGTCCGGGTCTCAGGCCAACCCTATTCAATAAGGACTATCATCAAAGTCATTCCCAACCGTACACTAGAGCTACATTAGCTACATTATCTAGTGTCCTTGTAAAATGGAGGGGCTTAATAGGAGATAGATTTGGCTGCTATTTCTAGCACGTCCAGGAAACAATATAATACCTTCCTAAATGACACTTCAGTACTTAAGTCGATTCAATAGATTAGGACAGCTGACACCGCTCCCTCGCATTGTCCTCATTTTCTAGGACAAAAGCAATGTTTTCTACTTTCCCTAACCACCAAGATGCCTGGCTGCAGTTAAAGCGGGATATGAGAAATTTTAATCACAGACGTCTTTTTTGAGGAACTGTGTAGATGCGAATCCAAAGCCACAGTTTTCAGAAATGGAACATTTAAAATAGTAATACTGCCCTCAAATACTCTCTCTCTCTCTTTCTCTCTCTACCTATCTCTCTCTCTCCCCAAAATATTGTGTTTTATCTGAAGCCATTAAATAAAAGAAATCCTTTCTTTCTTATCAAAATATTTTACATTTGTTTACGCGCTTCTCGTTTGTTCTTGGGTGTTTTTCTCGTTGCAGCTGATGATGATGATGATGGTGGTGGTGGTGGTGGTGGTGGTGGTGGTTGGTGGTGGTGGTGGTGATAATGATGGTGATGGTGATGATGACGATATGATGATGATGGTGGTGGTGGTGGTGGTGGTGGTGGTGGTGGTGATGATAATGACGATGATGATGATGATGATGACAGTGATGATAAGGAAGAGGATATATTAGTGATAAGGATGATGATAATGGAGATAAGGAGGAAGAGAATGAAGACAATGATGTAAACAATGACAAGGATTACGATGATGATGATGATGATAAGAATGATCATGACGACAACGACGACAACGACGACAAAGAGGAGAGCAAATATAATGAGGAGGAGTACGAGGAGAGGGATTACGATGATAACGACAATGGCGGGGATGATAACGATTAACGATGACAACTTCAACGACTATGACGTGGATGAAACTTGTTGCTGCAATTCTCGTCCTTAATTTTCGAAATGATTGCTTAGTCAGCTG